>NC_040039.1:39264885-39390645 GCF_003713205.1 Coffea eugenioides
GGTCGTACCTTAACTATCAAGAAATTAAGGAAAGGTTGGTTGTTTATCGCGTGCATGACAACTATAACTGGTCTATTAATAAATGTGAAATTATCTGTGAATCGATGATCAGTGCATGAACCATTTCTGAAGTATACCCTTGGCTAGAGTTTCTCTTAATTATTTCTTTTAATTAATTATTTTTCGCATTTAATTTATTTAGTTAGCATTTAATCCAAGAACCCCCCATACTTTGAACTCTAGAAGAAACTAATTATCCCCAGTCCCTGTGGATTCGACCCTACTCACCGCTATATGTAAAATCTGTATTTTTCTCGAGTAGGTATTTATTATTGCACAGGTTCGACACCTGTCAATAACCACTAATGAGTGCTGCAATAGAATTTGCCAGAATTCCATATCAGCTGCAGCTGAAAAACTAGCTTTCAGCAATTATAACATGAAAATGTTGAACAACATTTTCATCTTGCCTGATGAATCAACTAAAGAATTATCATTGGAACGGGATATATAATTGCTTGAAATGGAAATCTGGAAAAAGCACGCACCTAGAAAGGTTTAAATTGGTAGAGTGAAATCGCATTCTTGGAGTACTATATGACCAAAAATTTTGGCATAATACCCCAAAACAGTTTTGTTGGTAATCAAGGAATAGTCGCAAAAAACTGTATCATTGCTCCAGTTACAATCATGTACAGAAAAAACACCATCTAGGTAGGAATAGAAAGCTAAACATGATGAAAAATAGCAACTGTAATACAGCTAAAGAAGAAGCACGTCTTGAAAGGAATTTTTGTACTGGTGGACAAGGCTTCAATTAACACTTGTTTTTGCAACATCACCCCTCTTGCAGTGGCAATTTTGTGGCTACCTATAACCTAAGAAATACTGACAAATAACACTTGATCAGTATAGTCAGAAACACAAAGCTAATTCATCCATGGTACGATCATGTAAATTACTTTGCAATTCTACTAGTGGAGAAGCAGATCATCTTGGGGAAAAAAATGCTCAAAAGAAGGGGATAGTTGGTAACATTTAAGGAAGGGAAGAAAACACGTACATGAGAACCAGGCAGGATTTTGATCGAACAGGTAGTCTTCAACAAAGAAATGAACTTCACGGCTGTGTGGTAAAAAATGGGTCAAGGGCATTTTTGGCACAAGAATTGTACCACTCTAGCGATTCCCACCATTCTTTATCTCCCCTGATTTTACAAAGAGTGCTGGGAAGAGATGGTAGTCCGTTGATGGTAGGAGGAAACAAAGGCAGCCTCTTTACCTTTGGACAATCAAATATTTTAATCTTCTTAATTGAATCGCAGATCATGGCTGCCTTGCAAATGTTATTCAGTTGTGGAAGCATATCCAGACTCAAGCACCTTAAATTTGGAAGGTTGATCATGCCTCCTCCACTTGAAGTCAATTGGATGCCTTCTCCTTCTCCTTGTCCTTCTCCATTGCCATCTGCTGCTATCTCCTCCAGTCCTTCACAACCGTAAACGTATAATTTATCAAGATTTTGAAGGTTCTGCAGCAACTGCACTGTGAATAGCTGCTTCATGCTGTGACATTCAGAAATCCTCAATTGTTTAAGGGAAGAAAAGGTGCTAGCTGGAAGCAAATATGGTTTTGATTCTCCGCAAAAAAGACCAACCAGATTTGGCAACCTCGTGAGGCGTAGCACTTCGAGATGACAGAGTGGACTAAAAGACGAGACTTCCAACTGATCACGTGGAGAAGCAGAGGACAATTGGCAGAGGAACTCTATTCCAACCAAATCCTTGATTTCCAATTCAGATAAGTGGCTTAAATTTATAAAATTCTTAAAAACATCTGACAAGCACCTAATGCCCATGCCCTCACATTCCTTGATTATCAGACTTTTCATATCATCTGGTAGATAGTTTGATCCTCTACCAAGCTTACACTGATGGAAATACAATTGTTGCCAGTCCTCAAAGTCATAAAACGGACCCTCAGTTAAGATGTCATTGATATAAACAATATAGTATTTTGGCCACTGAGTAATTTTATAGAAGTCCGTGAAAGACAAACATCCTATAAAACTTTTTAATTGGTTCAGCACTTCCGAATCATTAACTTGTACCATACCATCGAGTGGAAAAAATAACCGTTGAAGACAGTGAAATTGGGAAAATGTCCCTTTTGGTATTATTATCTTTCGACTACAAGTCGGACACTGGTTCAAGTTAAATGTTTCGAGGTTGATCAGTGACTCCCAACCTTGAGGTAAATCCTCAATCTCAGTCGATGATAGGTCCAAATCCCTCAATTGCTTGAGCTTTCCCAGTGGTGGCACAGATCGGAGGTCATTACAATCCCTCAAAATCAAGGCAGTGAGATTCACCAAGTCTGAAACAGAATTAGGCAAGTCTGTTATGCCTTGGCACCGAGATAGATTCAAAACTTTAAGTCCACACATGTACCGAAAGAATGAATCTGGGATTTCTTTTATGATAACTTGAGAAAGACACAAGGTTGAGAGCTTAGGACAATTTGGTGACCAGGCTGGTGGAACTTCTATTTTTATATGTTGAAACATATCTGAATAGAAGGAAACTGCATGGAGATCTTGTGTCCATTTTTTTGGTTCCAGTGTTACTTTTGAATTGCTCCATCCTAAGCTTTTCACCAAGAATCGTGGTACATCATCTCTGCTGCTCTTTGGTTTGGAGTTTCCATGCGTGATCCTTAATGCCATGTCTCTGACCAAATCATGCATCTTCACACAGTCATCCCCCATAAAATTTTTTGTTTCTTCCAGCAAGCAAACTCTTATCAGTTTGTTTAATATCGTTTGACCTTCATCAAATGCTTTTGACCACGATTCCCTGTTTGACATCAGCTCTGCCCAAATAAAGAGGTCTATTAGTCCCTTTATTTTTATTTTCCAATCTTCCGGATAAAGACAGCAATGCAAGAAGCAATTCCTTTCACATTTATTCAGGCGATTGAAACTCCATTCCAGGATTGGAAACACATCTCGTTCCATCTCATCATGCCCCACCGAACATGCTTTCAATTGTTCCAATGCGTTTCTCCACTCACAGATCTCGTTCACACCTCTCAAGCTTCCAGCCACTGTGATAATACCAAGAGGCAAACCCGCACACCTTTTCACGATGGACTTGGCAATTTCTTCCACATCTTCATGAAGCACTGTCTTAGTGTCAAGTGTATGTTTGAACAAATCCCAAGCTTCATTCGTAGCCAAAGTTTTAGCTTCAAATACCCTTTGACAGCTCATCCTGTTGCATAATACCAGTGACCGAGTGGTCAAGATCACTCTGCATTTGTTTGCACCAAGAGGAATTCCAATCTTTTCGAAAGAAATTTCTTGCCAAACATCATCGAGTATGAGGACGGACTGCTTCACCAATGCCCTGGACAAAATGGCTGCCCTGCTATCCTCATCATCCTCATGTGACAGATCAAGCCTTAGGCGTTTAGCAATGTCATCTTGCAGCCTTTTGATGCTGAATTCTTGAGAGACAGTAATCCAATAAACCTTGAATTGAGTTCTCTCAAGGAGATGATTATGGATGTGTTTCGCCAATGTAGTCTTACCCACACCGCCCATCCCATAAATCCCAATGTTTGAGATGCTATCGATGACCAACCACGCCCAGATTGCTTTCAAACCTCTGTCAAACATTTCCCCAAATAATTTCGTTGTCACTCGTGGCTCACCTCTGCTCTCAAAAGCCTCAAGCAAAAGCCCATCAAAATGCTTACTTTGCTCAATAAGGTCTTCTACAATTGCATCCATTTTCTCCACTCCATCCCCACTGCTAAATGCATTTCTTAGAAGATTACCCTGTTCTATGCTCGTTTTCAATGCAACGAATTCAGTCTCTATTTTTGCTACCTCCTCAAACCAAATCTCAACCTCCCTTTTCCTTTTCTTAGTACCTAATCTTTCTGCATCTGTCACCTGCGACCCCAGGTCAGATTTTCTGCCGACTAATCTTCGCAACTTGGTTTCGAGCGACCTTAGATTATCATCTAAGTTGACATACCTCCTTCCTCTGTCTAATGCCAAATTCCCAAGTGCCTCCATTGTTAATTTCTAGTGAACTCCCTTACCTGTTTAAGTGACAAAAGAATCTCTAAAAAGTCTAGCTATCAACCGACAACGTTGTTCAACAAAGGCAGCATAAGAATCATGATGTTCCTCTGGAAAATTTTGAAATAGGGCATTTCCAAACTTAGTTTGACAAATTTGAACCCAGTGAGTACACTAAACAATTAGCCGTTTAATGTTGGATTCTACATAATGGTATCCTCAACTTTTAATCAACGTTTCAATGATGCAAAGGAATTAATACTAGTATTCTTAGGATTTTCTTTTTGCATTTATTTTTGAATTTGGGCATCATCAATATTAGGGCAAATTTCACTTTACCCCCTTGTGGTTTAGCATTTTTCACATAACCTCCAGTGGTTTCAAAAGCTATACATAACCCCCTTATAGTTTGGATTAAAGTGTCAAAGTAACGGAAATGATCATTCGTAACGGCGTCACCTAAAATGCCAAAATTACCCTTATGTAAAGTTAAAAATTATTTATTAACCAAGGAGGGTTATGTGTATATTTTGAAAATCATAAGGGGGTTATATGGTAAAGTATTAAGCCATAAGGGGGTTATATGGTAAAATATAAAAAGCATACGGGGTTAATGTGTCATGTATTTATAAGGGTAATTTCGGCATTTTTAGAAGTTCCGTTACGAGTGACTATTTCCGTCACTTTAACACTTTAATTCAAACCATGAGAGGTTATGTATAGTTTTTGAAACTATAGGGGGATTATGTAAAAAATGGGTAAACCAGAGGGGGGTAAAAAGTAATTTGCCCTCGATATTAAGATGAAAAGACTTTTTATCATATCCAACTGTTTATCAAATACAACTTCTATTATACGATAACTTTCTTGGCTGAATGAAATGTTCATAAAGGATACATGATGTTGTTAAGCGCAAATATTCCTGTATATAGTACTATTTTTTGGGTACAAGTGTTTCTTCTCACTCAAAAAATTCTTATCTCTCTTATTTGAGGCAAAATAAAATATTTACTACAATATGTGGAGAAATATCAATTTACTCTTATAAATTCGTCATGTACCAAGATCCAACTTTGGTAGTATTAGTCAAATTCGGGTCAACTCATTCTGCCTAAGAATCAACCCAATTACAGTCCTCTATTTAGGTCTAAGAAATCATAAGATCCTATTACTGGCCTTTTTCACATTACTCGACGAATTTACAGACGTATAGGCACATTAGATATTACTAACAAAGAACTTTCGAGTCTCAACCTTTTGACCATTACCTCCTTAATGTGTCAAACGAATTTTGCTAATTAACTATATTTTTCCTATTAATATTACTCTCTTTCATTTTTGCCCTCAAACACGTTTTTCTCTTTCTTTTGAGGGATCTGTACATCTCAATTAATCAGGGAGAAGGGGATCTTCATGATCATTGATAATAAAATATAACATCATGGTAAGCTCTAGAACTTATCAAGCTTGTCCAAACACTTGTCTTCTCTAAAGAATTGATAACAAAAATTTTGCAACTACAATAACGTCCGAAATTCTCGCCAAAAAATGTCAATCAGGTAAAGAGCTTGGAGAGAGCACTCCATGTGTTGAAAGAAAAGGGGAAAAAAATAGTTTTCAAGATTTTTGGGCCTCAGAAATCTAAATATAACATGATGATTTGAGAAACAATCACAAAAATTTACAAAATCAAGATCAAATATGATATCATGAAGGACCTTGAAATCAGGTCAAATTATGTTGAAGAAAATGATAACAGCAAGACTCTATCAAAAGGAAAAAGTTTGCATTATATTTATATCTAGCTTTCAATACTGCTAATAACACGATGAAATAAGAGAAAACTGCAAAAGTTACAAAATTCAGATGGATATGATCTCATCATACCTGAAATTGACAAGAAAACTTGAAGAAGCTGAAAACCTCTTGTGACTCTGCCAAAAGTATGTATTATGATTGCTGAGTACTGAGGAAAGGATGGTAAAAGTTGACTGATAGCAGGTGACTTTAATGGTTACTGGAATTGCAATAATGTTAAATAGCGAGCCCTCGTGAAGGAATGTCAAAAGAAAGGCTGCTGGAATTGCAATAATGTTAAATACGTCAACCATTAACCAATTTACTTCAGGTTAGTCGGCCACCATATAAAATATAAATTGTAACTCTGGCGGCAAGTTTAGTTACATCCCACAACTATTTACGTGTGCTTTCGTGAAACATACTACTAAAGCATAAAAGCCAAAAACTAAAGCATAGAAGCATATTACTCACAATGCGGGAGTGTTTGTGGGCGTCAGTTGTAAATTGCGCAACGGATTATCAAGTTATCTGTTTGAATGGTGAAGATGATGAAGAGAGGACAGAGGTTGTTTGGGTTTTAGGGTTTTTTTTGTTGATAAATTGTGATTTTGGTTAAAGAGTTTTTATTTTAATCGGTTTGGTTATAGAGATTGAATGGGTTTAAGTTTTCTGTCCGATTAATCGATTAATTAATTTAATATGGTCCGAGTTGAGTTGTTTGAGGGTTTGATTTATTAAGGGACACTTGACGAGATCCTAAGGAGTGAGACAGGATGTGAGACAGGGTTTGGTACAGAAGATCCGTTGCAGTGTCCACTTCTACTTTTATTTTTTATTTGCCTTTATATACGCACGTGCGCCCATACACAATACTGATAATAAATTTACTAATTATTCTTTTGAATTTTTAGTCAATAATTCAACACGAAATAAAGTTTAAAAATTATTTTGACCTTTGTGAATTTATTTCTTCATATTTAATTTTAGATAAAATCTAAATCAATTATCATTGTTTTTTTTTAATAAACAACATGCCATATATATATATATAAGTAATCTAACATAAGAAAAATCCTTTTACCAACTAAATAAACAAGAAAGATTGCATTATTTTACCACAATTTCATATTACATATATATAATCATATAATGCTTTCTATTTTATGTGCCACAAATATATGTCATTAAATTATAGGCGGGATAGGGACTGGGGATGAGGTGAGGTTTCCTTCCCCGTTCCCTCATCCCATTTAAAGTGGAGGGAGAAAAATGGCCCCTACCTCTCCCTTCCCCTGTCCTAAGCACTGCTGCCATTTCCAAAATTATTAGGTGAAATTAGAATGAAACATCTAATTGTATCCATAATGAAAAGAGTATGGATACAATTATGGGCTAAAACACTCGCAGAGTCATTAGAAGCAACCACAAACAAAAAGGGCAAGAAGAAGAGAAATCTTCATGGAAATTAATTCCTACTTTACAGCCATTGCCACATTTTTCAAAGTTTTACTTCAAAATTGATCAGATATCTATTAATTTTATCATCAACTGCGGTTTTCCCTATTCTCCTGATTAACATGCATAGCTTCACTTGTCCTGTACATGAAAGTTATCATGGTTAATCCAACGAGGGGAGGAGGAGGAAAGTTACCAGTGGATAGCGAGAAAGTCTTTGGAAGATAGCTGACAAAAATACTTTTTGACCTTTTTCAATTTAAAGGAATGGTTGCTGTAACAATTTTGAGTACTAGTCTCTATTCCTTTTTTTTCTTTTTCTTTTTTTGGTGATAAAAGGAGAGTCCCTATTCCTTGATCTGCTCTTTTGCCACTATACATTTTTTACAGCATAATGGAAATGAAGGCTTATTTGATTCCAAACTCACAATTAAACTGGAAACAAGAATCAATTTATTTCTTGTGAGCCATAGGATGTCCATTCATCTATAACATGCCAATATTTTTCATGGGATTGGACTGCAATAATTTGGGCACTGTAATATTTTGATTGGTTATCATTTCTGAGTGTCACAATTCACAAGACATATTAGTTTTGTACTGTACACTTATTATCTGAATAACATATCTCTGTTGCAAAAGCAGAGTGTCCTTTACTACTTTCCAAGCACTAAATTTTCCTACCTGATTGATTTCAATTTGTAAGCAACTGCTATAACCTCTGTCGTGTGAACAGATCCATTATGGCAATCTCATTTTTCTTAAGTTTCAATAGAAGTTAGTGGAACAAGAAGCAAACATATATTTCCTAGGGTTTATTTTGTCTGAAACTTGTACTTACCTCTGTTCAACTATACTAATCTTTGCCTTGTCCAATAAAATGCTCCATTCTTTGAGGTGACAGTAAATGCTATTAGGAAGTTACGTAAATAAGCTTGTTCTATTTATTAATTCTACTGAACTCAAGAAGATAATTGAAACAAATTCTGACCCTTATTAACATGCATCTACCATCCTAACCCAATCAAAAGAATTTAACTAAAGAAATATCAGTTGATTGTTAGTGATATGACTGCTTGAAATGGAAATTATGATAAAGGGCGCAGATAGAAAAGAGTTTAGATTGATAAGAGTAAAATGACATATTTGGAGAACCCCCAAAAAAAAACAGAAAAGGAAAAAAAAAAACAAAAACATTTGGAATGACTTTTCTGAGGACAGGAGGAAACAAGAGAACCTTCAATACTAGGGGGGAAAAAGAACATGGAGATAAGCTCATATGTGGAATAGTATAGGAACAGAATTTAATTTGAAAATAAACAAGAAGAAAGAAAGAAAGAAAAATAAAATATTTAAAATTCACGAAAACCGTTCAATTCATTCTTCAAGGGTTGTTAGAATATGTTGGCATTTGCCGCGTAAAAGTGATTTTCTCCTTCTGCGTCTTCACATGGGTTTAGGTACTAATGTCATTTTTCATAGTTTCTTAAGCAACCTTGGAAGTCTCTTGCATGTAAAGATGACTGATTAATTGTAGTCTATACTTTTCTACTTTTTAGTATGTGAAAGTAAAACTTGATATAATCATTATTCACCAAAGTCTAAAAGTGATATAATTTGTTGTACTGATAAAATCTTTGTTGTTGCCTTTTGTTTTATGTGTAATTTAGGGTTTTGGACACGGTACGGTGTTAGACTCCTTCGTTGCAGCCAACATCTATGTCAAAAGAAAGATGTAATCTGCAATCATTGTAGATGTTAAAGGAGATTATATGTACATATCAACATTATACATGCATGGTAAAACAAGAACGTAGTACCAAAACTATATAGATATAAAACCATAATTTGGTGCGGTGTAAATCTTCTATGCTCGCTTTGCTTTTGTTTCATCTTTTCGTTTTGAATTTTGTCACAATGAAGATTTAATTAACTTGGTCATAATTCCATGAAATCTTAACTTTTGGACTTTTTGTCATCTATTGGTATGGCGGTGGTTGTAATTCTTAGACTGAGCTTGATTTTGGGGATTAAAGTTTTCAGAATTTCTAATTGAAGTTGTTATTAGTCATAATATCCTATTCAAGGCAGGCCTCCAGTAGGATTTGATCAACTTTGGGGACTAAGTATTGTGTATCCTTATTTCCTAGTATATAACAAATTATCAGTTAGTGTTAGACACATCAAACAAGTTAGGGTTGGATTATACCTCTAATTTTTCTTGACTTCAAGTATTTCCTGCTCTTGCTACTTTATTCGACATGATGCAGCAACAATTTTGTGGGAACCGAGAAGTACAGCTGAAATGGTTCTCATTATATATGGAACTACCTGGGATCTATAATGATCCATGCCATATATGTTAAGATTGCTTTATTTTCCTTCTTAAATGATACTCATTAGTCATATTGGTTTGTTTTCCTTCTTAAATGATACTCATTAGTCATTACAATCTTGTTCTCTAACTTAAATTGGAGATATCAAAAAGAGGAACAGTAAAAAAGTTAAACAAAAAGTGCACGGTTCTGGGGGATTCTTTTTGTCTTTTTTTTTGTTGGGGGGGGGGGGGGAAGAGAGTGGGAGGGAGGAAAAATGAAAAAGTTGGTTTTAAATGTTTTTCTGGTTATCATTACATAGAATTAATTATCAGACAATCAATTTCATAATAAACAATCGATACATTTCTTGACGTACTATAATAGCAAAATAAAGGTGAGATAGGGCATCGATAAAATTTGTGATTGAAGATGAAGATTCTTATATCCTATACCCTTGTTTGGAATTGTTTTCTTGGTGCCTAGAAATTTAAATTCCAATTCATTTGAGGATGTGGATTTTCATAGAACCATGGAGTTTTCACTAAAGGAAATGATTAGGCAAACACAAACTTTAATTATTAAATTGTTGGTGCAATTAATCTTTTTTATATTGTAAGGTAGAGACACAAGAAGACTGAAAATATGACCAATCATTTCTAATCTAATAATCTTTCACAATGTTTATCTACATTAGTGTTCAAGACACACACGAATGTGTGTATAACTAATAAAAGAAATTTGTGCCAAATTTTTTTGATAATTTTTTAAATCATTTTCAAGAGATTTAGTTTTATGTTATAATAGTAAATATGTAGAAAATTCACTGAAATAAAATGTATGAACAAATAATTATTTAGTATAATCCATAACCATAATAGATAGTTGATAATAAAAAGTATGATTTATTAAATAAGTTGAAAAATAAAATAATAAGAAATACATATTAATTGGCAGACATTAATGTTATATTGGAAGTTGAAAGTGAGTAGTTTTTCAAGACAGCTTAAGAAGAACATAAAGTGAAACCAAAAAGTTTATATCAAACCCTCACTCTCCCTTTATATGCAATATAGACATAGTTTAAATAAATTAACAAAAACAATTTTTAAGTTAACTTTTCTTCCTTAATCTTTCCTCTGAAAAAAAAACTTTCATCCTTAATTATTCAAGAGAACCTCCAAAGCTGTACAAGTGGGAAATGGGAGTGGGGGAAGATTTGGCACTCAACGCAAAATGGCATCTCATGGTGGGTAGATAGTCCTCCTACCACTAAACTCTCTTTGGGCCCTTGGGGCCGAACTATTTGTTTAATTATTTCACACATTCATAAAAGCTTCCGAAATCTAGCTAGTGGTCAAAAGCTTATAAGCCCAAGTTTTATTATACTTGTGGATTGGGACTCCCAAGTTTTTTGCAGCTAGGCCTGCGAACTGACTACGCTCCTTTAAGCCAAAGGCCTTAAGCATTTCCTTGGGTTCCTGCTGTTTGATGAAACTCGAAAGTTGAAAGCTAAGGTTAAGCCCAGTTTGAGAGTTGAGGAGAGAAATGTATAGATATAAATAAGGATTTATATTCTATATATTGATAGTATATATACTTTTATCATTGGATGTATGATACATAATTCGAATGTTAATTTGAAATTTAAAATTTGCATATGTATCGTACATCCAACCGTTATAATTTCATACACTGTCAGTGTATATAAGATATAACTTATAAATAATAGATTAATCTTTTATACACAGATAGTGTGTATAGTGTTGGTTTTGGATAAATAAGAACTATGCAAAATTTGGATTCAAAATTTAACTTTTGCATATGTATCATGGATTCAACGATGATAGTGTATACATTGTTATCGTATATAAGATTTACTCATAAATAATTACGGATTTTTTTTAACTGGTATCCCATGATACTCTTGTTAGACTAACGTTATATCTAATTTAATATGTGCATACAAATTCACATTTATTGTACCTATTAATGGGACACTTTAACAAATTAATTACATTTTTGTCAAAATTAACACTTGAGGCACCTCTTAATGGGGCACCCGTTAATTATACCCAAAAATTAATTAGAGGGAAAAAGAAAAAGAAACCAATTTTTAGTGCATGACCTCTTTGTCTTGTTTGGTAATATAAGACAAAATATATGATGACGTTTTATTTATTTGTATCCATAATTTTTCCCTTTACTATTTAGAGAGTAGTTGGGCGCTAGATTCACCATCTCACTTTCAATCACAATGTTTATCTAATTTTTTTGTCATGTAATTTTACCTACAACACTTGGTGAATGAACCATGTAGTATATTCACATGTCACGGGGAAAAAATAGAGAATGAAACAGAAATTAGCATAGAAAGTAGGATAAAGGATCTAGCGTCTATAAATTGGCATCTTTATCTAACTGTTTTGTAGTGTAATTTTACATGCAACACTTTGTGTTTTGTGAATTAACCATTGTACTATGTTCACATGTCGTTGGAAAAAAACAATAGAGGATGGAACATAAACTGACATAGAATGTGGGATAGAGGGTATAGAATAAGGAAATTGGCATTATTAAATCTTTGTGTGCCATTTATATTTGAGTTATAGTTCTTCTCTCAAACTTCGGAGAGAAAATTATTATGAGCTCTCAATGATTCTAAGTTACCTCAATTTTCCAAGTGCCCAGTTGAAAGAAAGGCATGCCTCCTCCAAAGTCCCCAGCGAGCTATAAGAAAAGCCACTTAACGGCAGGCATAGTGATGCTGCCCCACCAAAGGCGCATCCATACAACGTAAGAACCCAAAACTTAGGACCACGCCTTCAGTACTTGGGTTTTCTGTTATGACCCGATTCCAGAATTAAGACAAGAATTGAGGTGGGGTTTAGGGAAGAGAGAAAAGTCAAAAATTAGGGAGAATGAGAAAGGCTTTTGATTTCATCTTTCCGAATGAATCAGTAGTACACGGAAGTAGCTTATTTATCAAGCTTCTAGTCACTTCCTATTAGGGGTGTGCAAAGTCGAAAAATTTCGATTTCGGAATCGATTTCGAATTGAATTCGGAATTTCGAATTCGGAATTTCGGTAATTCGGTAGTTGAATTCGGTAATCCGATTTCGAATTGATCGAAATCGGGTCGAATTCGAAAATATAGTTTTTGAAATCGGAATTACCGAATTCGAATTGGTAATTCGAAATAGGAATTCGAATTCGGAAATTCTATATCGAATTCGAATATTAACATTTATATATAATAATATACTATAATAGTTTTAACAATACATATATAATATATATTATATAATATAATAAGTTAATAATTGAAATTAAAATTGAAATAATAAGTGATATTGCAAAAAGCCAAAAACCCTAATCTGTTCACTCACTCACCGTGGTCCTTACACCTTACTCCTTACTCTTCCGCCGCCCTCTTCCTCTTCGTCAGTCGTCACTGCCTTCCTTCCTTCCTCATCGCCTCTTCGTCACCTTCCTTCCTCTGCCTCCGACTCAGCTTACTGTCTCACTCTCTCGGTTTCACCTTCAAGCCCAACAGAGACAGACATCATCAGCCATCATTGAGGTACGCCGGTAATTTTACTTAGCTTTCATCTATGTTTCTAGTTTATTTTTCTTAGGCATTTCATCAAACAGCTTCCAAGCATTTCTGAATTAGGTTCTGGATAGGGGAAGTGAAATAAAGGGAAACGGAGGAAGGGGGAGGGTTGAATGGTGAGACGCTGGAGTTGAGGGGAAACGGAGGTGACCGGGTAGGTGTTGTTTAAGGTGTCGAATAAAAGTGAGCCGGCGCTGCAGCGGAGCTAAAGGCATGTTCTTCTTGACAGGGCATTTACAGCAGCTGCTATCAATCTAAACACAGTAGCCCACCGAAGTTAAGGCATTATTCCTGCAGTAGTCTCTGGGGATATCCCACCAAGAATCGGAGCATTACCCAACATTAGTGCTATCTACCTGAACGGAAATTATCGAGAGCTTAAATTCTCTGAGCTGTTTTATGGGAAAATGGGGAGGCGTTTTGGGGCATGGAACAACACAAATCTCTGCTATCCAATTGAGTTGAAGTCAACCGGCCATGCTCCATATGGGGTAAAACCATGTCAGCAAGAAGCCACAACATTACATGAGAACATCAGTGACCTTGATGAAAAGTCTAACTTGGGTAAAAGGGATTTGAATTCGGTGAATTCGGAATTCACCGAATTCCGAATTCAATTCGGTATCGAATTCGAATTCGGAATTAGCCATTTCGAATTCGAATTCGGTCGGTGAAATTGAAGCCAAAATTTCGAAAAATTTCGAATTCAAACTTCCGAATTACCGAATTCAAATTCGATGCACACCCCTACTTCCTATAACAGAATAACTACTTGCTACTCTAGTCGGTTGAGCTGTAACTTCTCCAACTATCTCTAGCACGTGGCTATGATAATTGAATACCGCCAAAATATAGCATTAATGGATTTATTATACAAACCATAACATTGCCCCCCCTTAAGAATCCTAGTCCCTAGGATTAAAATCTGGGAATTGTCCCTTGAGTACCATCCAATCTTCCCACGTTGCTTCTGCAAGAGACATGTTCACCCAATGCACCAGTACTTGAGTGACTGCAGAATTTCCTCTCTTTATCATTCTTTTATCCAAGATGGCTTGAGGGGCCACTTTCACAGTGCCATCATCCGTAACCTGAGGCAAAGTACCAGTCACGGATACACCCTTAGCAGTCCTTTTCAACATAGATACATGGAATATCGGATGAATGAGGGCCTCTGCTGGTAACTCCAGTTTGTAAGCTATAGGTCCAATCTTCTGTAAAATTTTAAAAGGCCCGTAGTATTTGGATGAAAGCTTCAGATTTCTTCTGAGTGCTATAGAGCTTTGTCTGTATGGTTGAAGCTTCAAGTACACCTCATCTCCTACTTCAAAACTTCTCTCCACCCTATGCTTATTTGCATTCTGCTTCATCCTATTCTGAGCTACCTCTAGATTTTCCTTCAACAGTCTATCCCAATCTTGTCTTCCCCTCACCCAATTTGCAGCTATTGAGGGGTTTTCTGCAGACGGCAACAAGCTAATTTGGGGGGGGGGGGAGGATAACCATAAAGAGCCATGAAAGGAGTCATCTGTAAAGCCGAGTGGTAATTGGTGTTATACCACCACTCAGCTGCAGTCAACCATTGTCTCCATTTGGTGGGCTGCTGGAAGGTCATGCATCTTAGGTAGGTCTCTAAGCATCTATTCAATCTTTCTGTCTGTCCATCAGATTGTGGATGGTAAGCAGATGATAAGCATAACTCGGTACCCACTTTTGAGAATAAGTCCTGCCAAAAAACACTGGTAAAAACCTTGTCTCTATCTGAGACTATGCTAAGAGGTAGGCCATGTAGTCTGTAAACATGATCAAAGAACAACTGAGCTACATCTTGAGCTATGTAATTACTAGTAAGGGATATGAAATGTCCATATTTGGTGAATCTGTCAATGACCACCAGAATGGTATCATGCCCCTTAGATTTGGGAAGTCTTTCTATAAAATCCAGGGAAATATGCTGCCACACTTGTTCAGGTATTAGTAAGGGTTGTAGTAGTCTCGGATATTTTCTTGACTCTGCTTTACTCCTTTTACAAGTATCACAGGCCTGCACCATTTGTTCCACATCTCTTTTCATTCCTGGCCAGTAAAAATACAACTTCATTCTATGATAGGTGCCACTATTACCGGAATGACCACCAACTGGAGAATCATGCATGCATTCCATCAGCTTCCTCCTCAGATCAGTAGCATTTCCCACAAAAATTCTACCCTTGAACTTGATGATACCATGCTCATAAGTATAATCTGTTGAAGAGACTCCATTAGCGGACAGATTTAGCAACAGTTCCTTAGCTTTAGCATCTCCATTGTAGCTCTGAGTAACTTCCTGAAGCCATGCAGGCCTTACTACTGATATTGCATTCAATTCAATTTGCTCATTTTCACCTCTTCTTGACAAGGCATCAGCAACAATTTTGTCCCTTCCCCTCCTGTACTGAATCTCATAATCCATTCCCATCAGTTTAGAGAGCCATTTTTATTGTAAGGGAGTAGTGATTCTCTGGTTTAGTAGATACTTGAGACTTTCATGGTCCGTCTTAATGATAAAATATGCTCCCATCAAATAATGCCTCCACTTCGTCACTGCAACAATTAGGGACAACAACTCCTTCTCATATATTGACATCCCAAGATTTTTATTTGCTAGTACCTGACTCATATATGCTATTGGTCTTCCTTGTTGCATCAACACAGCTCCTAGAGCTTTTTGGCTGGCATCAGTCTCTAGGATGAAAGGTTTAGTAAAGTCCGGTAATGCTAATACATGGGTAGAACTAATGGCACGTTTCAACTAGCAGAAAGCATTCTCCGCTTCGATACTCCACTCAAAGGAATCTTTCCTTAACAAATCAGTCAAAGGTTTAGCTATCAACCCATAGCCCTTAACAAACCTTCGATAATACCCGGTCAACCCAAGAAAACCCCTTAATGCTTTGACAGAATCAGGTCGTGGCCAAGATACCATGCTCTCTACCTTTGCAGGATTAGTTACTACTCCATCCTCGGTGACGATGTGTCCCAAGTACTCAACCTGTGGCAGGTTAGTTTTACCCTACTGATGACAGTGTCGCAATAGTAATTCAACCTGTGGCTGACCAAAAGTGCATTTGGAGAGTTTGGCATAAAATTTATGATATCTGAGAGTATCCAGAACTTGTTTAAGGTGAATAAGATGGGTAGTCAAATCTGGGCTATTTACTAAAATATCATCAAAGAAGACTAATACGAATTTTCTGAGGAAAGGGCTAAAAATTGAATTCATGAGTGCTTGAAAGGTTGCCGGGGCATTAGTAAGCCCAAATGGCATAACAAGGAATTCATACAATCCAGTGTGAGTTTGAAAGGTTGTTTTGGGTCTATCATGGGAATGCATTCTGATCTGGTGATAACCAGATTTGAGATCAATTTTGGAAAATACTTTGGAACCATGGAGCTCGTCCAAGAGATCATCAATGATAGGGATGAGAAATTTGTCCTTAATGGTGATTTCATTTAACTGTCTATAATCAATACAAAACCTCCAGGTTTCATCTTTTTTTCTAACTAGCAGGACAGGTGAAGCGAAAGGGCTATGATTAGGCTGAATAATGCCATTAACTAGCATTTCTTGAACTTGTTTTTCAATTTCATTCTTCTGAGTATGGGGATATCTATAAGGAATCAACTTGAAAGGTTTAGAATCTGGCTTAAGGGGTATCTTGTGATCTAACTGTCTAATAGGGGGTAAGGTGGAAGGTTCTCCAAACACATCAGTATAATCAGCCAGGAGTGCACTTATGGAGTCATCAGTGTGAGATGTTACCTCAGGAGTATCAACTGCTAGAACACAGGGCCTGCGGAGAGTTTTTTTCTTCTTCCGTCTCAGAAACTTTTGGACAGTTTCTCCCTTCCTCAGTTTGATGTCTGTCTCTCTAAAATCTCCTTGTAACTTCACTTCCTGCCTTTCCTGATTAAAGGAGAATTGCAGATGCTTGAAATCAAAGGTTACAGGACTGTGCTCCCTTATCCAATCGACCCCCAATACCATATCATACGGCTCAATTGCAAGCACATATACATCATGAGTGAATGTATGCCCTTGCATTTCCCAGGTCATCCGTGGAACCCAGCTATTACACTGTAGCACCTGCCCATTAGCCACCTTGACTGCGAATGATTTCCTTGGTACTACTAATTGAGGATTTTTCTCGAACACTGAAGCTTTAACAAAAGTGTGAGAACTTCCTCCATCCAAAAATATTGAGAGCGGTTTCCCATTAAATTTCCCCTTCAGTTTGATAGTGCCCTGCAGCAGTTCACCAGTCATAGAATGGATGGAAAATTCTACATCTTTATGACTACTGGCCCCACTATATTCTATCACTTCCCCTTCGGTCAAGATTGATTCCTCCAATATCCCTTTGTCTTCATCATCAACGAGTAACATGTGAATCCCCTTTCTACTACATACATGCCCGGGCCCATATCTATCCCCACATTTGAAGCATAGATGATTGGTCTTTCTGTACTGCAATTCTGATGGGGATATTTTCTGGAACACAGGAGATCCCCCTCTTTTACTACTCTCGGCTCCTTCAAGAGCATGATTCACTCTAGGTGAAGGCAGAGCGAAGCTCTTGGGGGCCATCTTCTGTTTCTTGGCAAATGCTTCAAAGGCCTTTTCCTGCATTCTTGCTGTCTCAAAGGCATCTGATAGAGTTCGAGGCTTGTGCATTTTGACGGATATCTTGAGCTCTTCAGATAACCCACTCAAGAAGCAAGAGATAAAGAAAGGTTCTGTTAGTCCTGGGGTCTTGATCAAAACTCTGGCTTTGAGCTCTTCGAATTTCTCCTGATATGCTAAAACGGTAGAAGTTTGCTACAATTTACTAAACTCTTCTACTGCATCATCTTGTCCCACTTCTCCAAATCTCTTTATGAGTCCTTCTTCAAACTCAGGCCAAGAAAGCTTACTTAGACCCATCTTGAACCCTTGAAACCATATATCTGTCTTATCCTTTAAATGCATTTCTATCATATCGAACCATTGTTCCTCTGCCACATGATATATCTGAAAGTATTTGATACATTTCCTCAGCCATTCTCGGGGATTTTCCCCTCTGAACAGAGGAAATTCCACCTTAGGGAAAGGGCCATGAAAATTCTTCCTTACTCCACGTTCTTGATGGGGCTCATCCAACCAAATTACGTTCCGATTACCCGATCGATTTGGAGACTTCTTTGCGTTACTGCCGGGACCCAAAATTCCCTTATCTCCATTGATGGTTCGCATGAGATTGCCATAGTGAGTCGACACAGTTGCTACTAGGGTCTTCAATTCTGCAGTGATAGTCTCCAACCGTTCATCAGTCTGCTTCCTATTCAGAAGAGAATCTTCAATGAATTCCTGCAATTTGTTTTCTTGCCGTTTGATCTGTTCCTCCAGAGCTTTGAATCTTGTACCTTCGGCCATGATGGGCAATCAAAAGCTACTGAATCCGAGGATCAGTAGCTTTGATACCAAATGTTATGACCCGATTCCAGAATTAAGAAAAGAATTGAGGTGGGGTTTAGGGAAGAGAGAAAAGTCAGAAATTAGGGAGAATGAGAAAGGCTTTTGATTTCATCTTTCCGAATGAATCAGTAGTACACGGAAGTAGCTTATTTATCAAGCTTCTAGTCACTTCCTATAACAGAATAACTACTTGCTACTCTAGTCGGTTGAGCTGTAACTTCTCCAACTATCTCTAGCACGTGGCTATGATATGAGAATACCGCCAAAATATAGCATTAATGGATTTATTATACAAGCCATAACATTTTCCCCTCATATAAGTTGCTAACTTTTTCAATCTTTCACTTAGGCTTTGTTTAATAATTCAATTTAATATCTAAATTTAATCGGTTTAGATTTTAACTTGTTCAGACCTATCTAATAATAAAAAATAGAACATCTGAATTAATTAATTAACACTGAATTTTTTGGGTCAAATTTGGTCCAAAAAATAAGTGATAAGTTATTCATTTATCACTTAATATGACATATACTCAAATGTATTAGATTTACTACTTAACAATAGAGTAACTTAACAGATTCAAATTTCAGTTATCAGATTTTAGTTTTATCAAACGCACCATTAATTAAGTATAATTCCAACTCGTGCCATTTTGACACCCTAATCTTACTTGATAAGTTGGGTTTTTGTAATTTTTATATTTATTGGTGGACAAATTATTGTTTACATTTTTTATATCAAGTCATCAAATCTTCAAGAGTAGAAAAAAAAAAAGAAAAAAGGACGTGGAAAACTAAAACACAAGCAAACCTTCTTTTCTTTTGAGGGTGGGCCCAATTACAAGCAACCGTCTGATTTTACACACCCCAAACATGAAGACAATGTTAAACATTAAAAGAAGAAAAAAAAAAGAAAAAGGGAAAGGGTTTTGTTTAATTTAAAGGTTTGTTTTGCATTTCCTGCTTTATCGTACAGTTCAAATTCCTCTGATGCCTTAAATGCTGGAGGAAATAGTGGCTCCTTAGTCTACTCAAGCAATGGACAAATTATGGTTAATCAACACGTGAGTATCATGTGACCATGCTTTCACATTCCACCTTTTGTGACCAAGTGGGAGCCTTTGTGATTTGTGTTTAATTGCAAATGGTGGGAAATCTCATTGGTTATTGGTTTTATTTTTTATTTTTTATTTGATAAGAAAAAATTTGGATATATTCAATTCCAATCATCATTACGGGTCAGGATATGCCTTCGGAGTGATTAAACCAATAAATAATAAATCTACTTATAGGTGTTTACAGACCATTTATCAATACTATCATCACATGTTATAACAGTTTAGGCACAAAAAGTGATTTAGAAAACATGAGAATTTGTACGGTAAAGTATAGATAACATGGGAATGGATGAAAAATGAGAGATAGACCATCTTTTGCTCTATTTCTATTACAGAGATAAAATATCATCATTCTCCTTGCCTGAAAAGTCCACCATTTCTTGACAAATTGTAGCGTGACACAAAGTTGGGGCGACTTGAGGGCCTAGGATATATAGACAGTGGGGGATTGGGGCAAAGATAATAATTGTTCTATTTACATGTTTTTTAAAAAATTATGCACTATTAGCATAGAGAATTTTTTACACTAGCAAATATAGATATATGTCAAGTATATAAAGAGTAAATTTAAAATTTAAAATTAGATTAAGTGTCATGCATTTACATTTGTTCTGTTCGTGGATACACTACATAAAAATATTACTTTTTCTAAAAATTTTTGACTTTACAGATTTTTTTGACTTTTACTGTTTATCTGAGCATGTCTATGATGATATACAAATTATGCTAGACAGACGTTTTTTGGTTATTAAAACATGTGTGTGATGATACAAGAATTATGCGAGATATTTCTATATTGCTTTAAACAATTATAACGGGTAATTATTCGACCTCAAATATGATTTTTGAGAGGTAAGCAAGTTTGTACTTTTCGTTGAAACTAGAAGAACAAATCACTAAAACGGAAGCACTGCGTGAATAGTTCACGATGTCAACTTACTCAGGGAAAATCGCATAATTTCCAAATTCACCGATGAGGCCTAGCCCGCCTCTGGAGCTATAATTATATAAATGTAGAATGGTTGATTTTTTTTTTTTTTTTGAGAATAAGGAACCTCTGGCTTAGGCGTGGGCACGCCTAACTGCCCCTAGTCTTTTGACCATCCGTCGAAAATTCTCGATCCGTTAGCGTGACCACCTAGCGTGGGTACGTCTAACTGCTATAGAGTCCGCAGATCCTGAACGAAAATTTCTTTCCCTCAGACGTGACCACCTGGCGTGGGCACGTCTAACTGCTATAGAGTCCGCAGATCATTCCTCGAAAATTGAGTTCCGTCAGGCGCGACCACCTGGCGTGGGCACGCTCAACTGCCAATTTCCTGTCACCAAACATCAAACTATTAATTGACACTAACACTTAACAAAAACTCCAAAAACATAAGAAAATTAAAACAAAAGCCTTGGGTTGCCTCCCAAGCAGCGCCTTTCTTTAATGTCTTTGGCTAGACATTGTCCTGTTTATTCATGGAGGATAAAATCGCGTAGCTCGCTTCAGTGCTTCATCTTCTATGTAATCCTGATAGCCCTCGTAAATAGAGTAATTCTTAAGCACACGAGCTACGGTCTTCCATGGACCAGTAGATGGCTCCAAACAACCAAGTAATAACCTTAAGTTTTCATTCACTCCTCCATCACAAGCACTTATTGGTTTGAGATATTTTGTCATCGTGACTCTTAACTTGTTCCTGTCATGAAACTCAAAATTTTCTGGTATAATAAAATCAATCTCACTAACAGGAATTAAAGAATAAGAGTCAGGAAAATATTGATCAAGGAATGGAGGAGATGTCACCGCATTTGGAGATTGTTCACTGGATTCATTCACTTGAACCATTTGATGTTGGGGTCTCAATTTTTTCTCTTCAACTTTCTTTTCAACTGCATCTTTAGATTCTTCTTCTTGAGACTCTTGCAGTACCATGTCATTTGTCAGAATAATTGCACTCTCATCTTCCTCATGGTCGATAATAGTCGGTGAGGGCAATTCTTCATAAACTGGAGAAATCAATTTGCTCGTTTTAAATGCCCATTCAAGCCTTACTTCTTTCATCTCTTTACTCATCCTTTGTGTCTCCTGTTGAAGTTGATGTACCTCCTGTTGAATTTGATATGTGTTAGTAGCTATTAATTCAACTATTTCTTCAAGAGACATACCTGACATGGATGACGGTTCTTGAGACTCATACTGCTGAAAATTCATTGGCCCTGTTGTATAATTATAACTGGAGTTATCCCACCATCCTTGATCATACCCGTTTGGATTAGGGTTATACCACGTTTGAGACCATGGTGAAAAATCTCCATAATTATTGAGTGGGACACTCAGATTATCTTGATATTCGGGGCACATACGGGTCGAATGATCCCTGGCATAACAAATTTCACAGGTTGCAGCAACCATTCTTTCTCTAATAGAGTTTAGTGCCTCTAAATATGCAAACTTAGAAAAAAAATCAGTCTCATTGCCTTCCTCGGAAACAAAATCCAGTAAATCACCAAAATACGGAGTGTTAGAAGTCATAAACTATATAATAAAAAAAATAATAAGAGAAAAATAAATTAAAAATGAAAATAAAATGAACTCAAAAAGAAACAAATTAATCTGGCACCAGTCCCCGGCAACAGCGCCAAAAATTGACAGGTGCCGAACCTGTGCAATAATAATAAATAAAACCTAACTACCACTTAAAATAGTCAATAATCAATTCGAGTACTGGAGCAGGAACTCTAGGTGTGCAATGGGTTACTTGATTCACCCTGTTTCCGAAGAGTTTGCTTAATCCGATATACCTGAATAAATTATTTAACTGAATTCCCTAACTAGTAGACAGTGGTAAGTAGGGTCGTCTCCTCAGGGACTAGCAAGATATTTTGTTTCTTTTCAAATCAAGATTAATGGGGGGTTTTGGTATCAAATGCCAACTAAACAAATTAAATGCAGAAAATAATTAATTAAAAGAAATAACTAAGAGAAACTCTAGCCAAGGGTATACTTCAGAAATGGTTCATGCAACTGATCATTGATTCAAAGGTAATTCCAACATTTATTAATAGATTGGTTATAATTGTCTCGCACGCGCTAAACAACCAACCCTTCCTTAACTTATCGATAGCTAAGGTACAACCGTTAACTATTTCTCTAATCCAAAAACAACCCTAGGTACGACTGTAGGATTTAATTTCTGATTTGTATTAATAATTAGAAAGGCCCAATCCTAATTAACAAACACGCTACGAGGGTTTGTTTAAATTAGATCGTATGTTCCCTGACATAAACCCAATTACGCCAGTTGCTACTGGGATAGAGGTAACGAACAATTACGGATTCAGTTACCTCTATTTAGCAAAATAGCCTATATGAATAATCAATTATTGCGCACTAATCAATCATCCACACGAGCTATAACGGTTAAAAGCAGGAAACATATGAATACCAATAAATGGAGGAAGCAATTAAAATAAATTAGATCTCACAGAAATTGTTGAACCAAGTCTTCAGTTGTCCTCTTGACTAGAATTGAGAAGCTAGTTCTCCATTAATGGAGAACCAGCTGTGCAAGAATAAAAATAATAGCCGCCTTAGTGTTTGATAAGAGAAAAACTGAAGGGAACAAAAGATTGGCCAAAAGGCCAAAAGGCTCTGCCGAATTCTCCTTTGCGGCCCCCCCAGAGAGCCAAGCGGCTGCCTCCTTTTCTCTTCTTATTCTCTGGCCAAGTAATAATCACGTGAGATCCCTAGCTGAGTCTTCATCCCGCGGGATCCGGCTTTCCTCCTTAGTTTCCTAATGGAAAAATACTACCAAATAGAACTAGTTTCCTAAATAGCAAAATAAACCACAAAAGAAAGTATTTCAAGTTTCCTAATTCAACAATAAGACTAGTAATTAGAATTCAAGTCTTCCAAATCTTCCTCTAAAGCTGCCCAGAGTTTGAATCGAACTTGGAAATCGATCCCGAACGTGCCACCATCAAATTAATTGGAAGATTGCCCCTTTTTGTCACGTTTTGCTCTTTTTCCTACAATTTAGCACCATTAACCAAATATAAGTAGAATCCATCAATTAACGCAATATTTGGCTGAAATCAAGGGAAGAATAATTATAGATTTAGCGACAAATAATGACCTATCAATGCAGAACACAAATAGACACTTAGGGCAAGCATCTTCTCTGGTTACATTTCTAAATCCATTCAATTTACAGAAGTGGAGTAATGGGAGAAGTTGTGCCAGAAATGATTCTTCTTCAACTACTCTTGCTTAATATCTGTGAGTGCTACACTTGTTAAATGCTTTACTGTTTGTTTATTAGTTGCAAGTTTGCATTTCTTGTAGCTAAATTTAAAACTATCATCATCTCTTGATCATATGGACTGTATCCTTTCGCTAAACTACTTTGATGAGAGTTTAAAAAGAAGTGATCTCACTTTCATGTAGAGTTTAATATGCCACTGACATGATGTATCTGTTAAAATAGTCATTGAGATTTGGAATTCTACAGTACCTATTTTCTCTGGAAGGAATGCGAGCTATAATCAAACAGTGAACTACGAAATGAATCTATTAGCAAGAAAGAGGATTGATGACAAGAAAAGTTTCAGAATGCTGCGAATTATTATTGTAACATATACATTATTAGTAAAATCTAATTTTACAAAGTTATGTGCATTTTAGACCTTTATCAATTGTTATAGCCTATCTTGTTCTTTTAGAAACATATACTTGACTTGTACCAAAGAGTTAGAATCCAAATTCATGAACTACAACATTGAATGACTTCTTGATCAATTTCCAGTCCTAAAGCCTGATTGATGTGAAATCTTCCAAGGGATGAAATTTTTAACCACTGCTCAAGTTTTTGTTACCATTTAAGAGTTAAGACTAGTACTGCTAGTTCAATTCATATCATAATCCAACACTTGGCAGTTGAAGTTGCAATTCAATTACTTTGCTATCAAGATTGTCAAGAAACAATAAGCTTACATCACGGCCAGTTGATGGCTACCACTGAAGTTTGAATAAGAATGTCTAATCTGTGTGTTATGGAGCTTCTTATTGTGAAATGTAGAGTGCCACATGCACAGGTCCAACCAATCTCACTTCAGCTTCTTGCCCTATTGTAGATGTCCACAAGGTTGATAGCATTCTGGCTTCATCAAAACTTCTAGATACATGCGATGATGTTGATACCACTATAGAGTGCTGCAACAGAATTTGCCAGAATTCCTTATCAGCTGCAGCTAAAAAACTATCTTTCGGCAATTATAGTAGGAAAACATTGAGTAACAATCCTATCTTGCCTGATGAATCAGCAATTATAAGGGACTGTTCCAATATCGTGCTTTGATGGCTTGCCAGTAAACTTAATCCTTCTTCTGCAAATAGAATACTCAGAGGACTTTCTAGCTGTCGCTTAAACAGAGGTAACTAGGAAAAACAATAAGAAATGCATCTTGCATCTATATGATTTGCATGATAAACTTTGATAATTCATCTAAAGCAAGAGTATCTTGATCTTATTTTCATCCAACTCTATGATTAGCCTGCCCACTGGTATTTCTGGATATTGCTGAAATTTCTGAAGAATGTGGTGATCAAGTGAATAATGAGACATCTTGCTGCAATGCCATGGAGAGTTATATGTCTCACAAGAGCAAATATTTATTACTAACTTGAAAGCAGTAAACTGTGCTTCCTTGCTGGGTATGAAGCTGTAGAGTGCTAACATATGCAGCAATGTGTATAGCCTCTGTCATATAACGCTGAAGGACTTCTCACCTCAAGGTCCGCATTCCTTTATATTTCTTCAAATATATGAATTTAGGTCACTTTCCTGAACATTACGTATGGGATTTTTTTCCTTCCATAAATTTGTGGATCATCACGGTGTGCAATCTGCTGAGAACTAATTTCCTTCACCAGTTGACTGAAAAAGTAATAGTTTGAACAGATAGTCCGATGTCATATATAACATTTATCTTTCTCTTTATGTTTTGATCTATAAGATATCAGACTTTTTCTTCACAAAATTTAATTTAGCAATGAATGTCAATTTTGTCTTACCTTTGATTAGTTTACCACTTAGTTCAAAACCGCAACGGATCTTCTGTCCCACATCCTGTGCCACTCTCTGTCCCACTTTTTATTATATTGCTATTTTTCCTTCATAAACATCATGTTTTAATTCTTTTTTGTTTCCTTAAGATCCAATAACTATTAATTGAGTAATACACAAAATTTAACAAACTCAAAAAATCAAAATGCATAAAAATGAGATTTTTTATGAATTTTCTGCTGTATTTTTTAATTTTCTATTATATATTGCTATTTTGAAGCCATTGTATTTATTTTTTACTGAATTAATAGTTATTGGATCTTAAAGAAACAAAAAAGAATTAAAACATGATGTTTATGAAGGAGAAATAGCAATATAATAAAAAGTGGGATAGATAGTGGCACAGAGTGTGGGACAGAAGATCCGTTGCGATCCAAAACTACCTTTGATTAATTTTGCAGTTTCTTTCCTTGTTGGATAATATAATAATGTCCTCTGCCACTTATGGCTTGTTATCTTGAGACTTCAGTCAGCTATTTGAGAAATTCTCCTATTTTTCTTGTTTTTTCCTTGTTCCTTTTTTCTCTCATTGCATTTGACTTCCTATGTTGTAGGTAATATACTTCCTGAGATTCCCACAGCAAATTGAGTACTTGCTGATGTTCTATTAACAATAACAGGTCATTTCACGGAAATGAAATCAACAAATTGAGTAATCTTTTTTTAGGAGATATTATCCTCCCTTCACCGTCATTAGGCACTTAAAGATGATCCTTTGACATTGTGATCTTTGTTAATCATTTTCATTAGAAGAATAATTTTAGGTGAATCACCAGCCAATGTGGTTACATTGTCAGAAACCACATTCCTTCATTTACCTCATCTTACAGCAACTGATGCTATATTTTCTGCCCTAGACCAATTTCTGTTTGTCCTTTGTTCCTTTGTTGGTTGCATATAACTGAGTTCTTTGTGGTGTGAAGACTCTGAATTAGGCTGAAACTGAAATCAATTAACTATAAACTGGAAAATAATTAGTTATGATTGTTCCTTGATTGAAAGTTATTAATCTCGATTTTGCCTCTTCATAAATTGCAAGACTGCAGATTAGCAAGTTGATGCTAGCTTTACTAGCTATCTCAAACATACTGTGATTTTTGACAACAATAGCCAATACCATATCAGATGACATATAAAGTGCATGGCTCTTGCAAGACAAAACTGCATCTGATTTTTTTTTTTTGTTTCTGAAAAAGAAAAAAAATCATTCCATACAAGTTCGATCTGTTTATAAATAATTGCTGCCAAAGAAGTCCAACATAAAAGGCTCAAGTCACATAGAAAATTTGATGCAAAAGCTTCTTCTATTCATCTATTCTAAATGCAGATACTTAACTGACAGGTTGTCAGCCTGTGCAATAATAAATATCTGCTCAAACTAAAAATAATTTCTGTAGATAGCGGTGAGCAGGGTCGAATCCACAGGAATTGGGT
The DNA here is from genome assembly GCF_003713205.1 of Coffea eugenioides. NCBI lineage: Eukaryota > Viridiplantae > Streptophyta > Magnoliopsida > Gentianales > Rubiaceae > Coffea > Coffea eugenioides. The sequence continues at coordinate 39,292,320 of NC_040039.1, forward strand.
GTAATTATTTCTTTTCAAGTTCACAGTGACAAAGGGGGTGTTTTTGTGCAGAAGGTGACAATTTAAACAATTCAACTAAAAGTAAAATAATAAAAATAAAAATAAAATAACCAACTAGAAATTAAATAACAAATTACTAAAATCTAATGAGTGATAATTAAGGATCTAGCCAAGAAATAACTTCAGCAATGGTGCACCTAATTGATCATCGATAAGTAAAGGCAATTCCAATTATTTATCAATAAATAGGTTATAACTACCAAACAAGCGATGGCAGTCAACCCCTCCTTACTGTGTCGATGATTAAGGTACGCCCGTTAATCACTGCTCTAATTGAGAAATAATCCTAGGTACGCCCATAGAATTTAATTCCCCAATTGCCTTACGTGTTAGAGGAGCCCTATTCTAATCAAATAACGCACTACTAGGGTTATTTTAGATTAGCCCGCGTATTCCCCTGACACGAACCTAATCATGCCAGTTGTCACTATTTTAGAGCAATTAAACAATTACGGATTTAATGCCCTAATTGACAATAGATTACCAAATCAATTAATTATCCGGATCCAAGACAATCAATTAATCAAATAATCATAAGTACTGCAACCAAGAAATATGCGAATACCAATAAATAAAGAAAAAGATAAAATTAAATCGATCTCACAATTTTTAGGCGAATCAAAACCTCCGTTGTTCCTTGACTAGATTGAAGAGATTAGTTCATGTTTAATGCGAGGAACCCACACAAAAGTGAAGAGAAAGCAGCAGCCATCGTCCTTTGAGATTGGAAAATTCCAATTCATCCGAATATTCAAAAGATAGCAGGCCACAAAGGTGGTTGCTAGTTCTCCCTTCGTCTGCCATACGAAGGAGGAAAGAAAAACACTACTAAAAGAAGAAAAGTCAAAGGTTTCTCCAATTTTGCTCCTGACATGCGTGGAGAGCAGCAACTAAAAACTAAGAAGAAAAGTCAAAGTGAAGCTCAATAGGACAAGAATCAAAAGCTAAGCTAATGATAGTGCTTTTTCCTCTACAATTTCTATTTCGTATCTCCTGTGCGGCGGCTCTAGCCCCCAGGGGGAAGAAGACGACTCCCACTTCAGCCCTGAGTTCCTCCTTTTAATGCTGCCCTCTGCGAATTATCAAAAAGGACTTGTATCTCCTTATTCCAAAAATGCCCTCGATTGCCTGCTATGTGAACTCTTTCCCGATAACTATCAAATTGGCCTTTATTGTGATATTTTTGTTCTACTCCCTGAAATAAATATAAATTACGAAAAGTGAGTAGAATCTAATAATTAATTCACATCAGGTCAAGTAATAGGAAAAATTAATAATAAAATAAATGATAAAATTGCAACCTATCATTAACTCCCGAAGGGATTCAAATGTTATTCTTGTTGAATTCAAAGCCAACATTATTGACTATCTCAAGCCAATATTGTTGATTTTTGGCAAAATTTACAAAATCCACATCGGGTAACTTAGCATTTGAGAGGTTGCTTGAGAGCTATAAATTAGCTCTCAAGCCTCCCAATTGAAAGGTACCAAAAAGAAAAAGAAAACAAAAGAATTACACCAAAAAGGATTTTGTAATTCTTTTGTAAGTCTTTCTTCTCCCAAAATTTATAAAAGCGGGCTGCTTGAGTGGTGTTCGGAGAGTAGGAAAAATTGGCCGAACTCCGTTATCAATTTTTCGGGTGCGTTCTTTCCTTATCTCTTTTATTTGTTCCGCATTTATTTATTAGTTTCTTTTCTATTGTAATATAGTATTCAATATATTTGTCTATATTTGCCGGGTTTATTTATAGTGTATTATACGATTCTCTTGGGTGTATTTTCTTATTCGTGTGTACGTATTATTTATGTATACACGGGTATAGTTGTGATAATACACCGTGCACGTAAGTTCTGTCTAGGAGATTGGATTTTAAGTGGGACCGCTTGTGACCCCTCCAGCCTTTCCAGGGAATTTACTTGGAATGGTAATTCTGTCTAAGAATATTGTTTTGACGATCTTTTTTGGGAATTACTGAATCAATTTAATCACTAGTTGTAATTTTGAGTGGGAAAATACCCGATTTCCCCAACAAGTGGTATCAGAGCCGAAGGTTCGTCCTTTAGCTTGTTTGTAGTTTGTTAAATTGAATACTATCATTTGAGTCTGTAATGGCATCTGACAATTCCACGTCAAGAATTATATCTGGGGCATCGACTTCCTCGTTCACATGGTCGAGGATTCCAATGTCAAGTTTGAAGGTGGCGGTGGACACATTTGACGGTACTGGCCATTTCGGCGTGTGGCAAGGCGAAGTCATGGACTCCCTTTTCCAACAGGGTCTTGACATTGCCATTGAAGAAAAGAAACCAGATGACATAGAAGAGAAGGAGTGGAGTACCATAAATCGGTTGGCATGCGGAACTATTCGATCATGTTTGTTCAAAGAGCAAAAATATGCTTTCAAGAATGAGACTTCTGCATGAAAATTGTGGAAGGCATTGGAGGGGAAATTTCTGAAGAAGAGTGATTAGAATAAACTCCTAATGAAGAAAAGATTGTTCCGTTTCGATTACCAACCAGGTACTACTATGAATGAACACATCACTATGTTTAATCAATTAGTAGCAGACCTGTTTAATTTAGATGTAAATTTTGAAGATGAAGATTTGGCTTTGATGTTGTTATCATCCCTTCCTGATGAATTTGAACATTTGGAAACTACGTTACTTCATGGGAAGGAAAATGTGTCTTTAGATGCTGTATGTTCTGCTTTGTATAGTCGTGAATTAAGAAAGTAGGATAAAATGAAAAAGAAAGTAGCTGCAGCAGATGAAGCGTTAGTGGCAAGAGGTCGTCAACAAAACCAATCAAAGGGGAGAAGAGGAAGGTCCAAATCGAAAAGCAGAGTTGTCAAAGATGAGTGTGCTTTCTGTCGTGAGAAAGGGCATTGGAAGAAAGACTGTCCAAAGTTGAAGAAAAAAGGGAAAGCTCCGCAAGACGTAAATATTGCAGAATGCAAAAGTGATGCGGAATCAGATTTCTCTTTGGCTGTATCACCTTTAACATCCCATCCAGATGAATGGATTTTGGATTCAGCTTGTACCTACTACATGTCTCCAATGCGGGAGTGGTTCTTTGAATTTGAAGAACTTGATGATGGAGTTGTGTACATGGGAAATGATAATCCATGTAAAACAGTTGGGATATGTTCAATCAAGCTGCGTAATCATGATGGATCCACCAGAATCCTGAAGGATGTTCGGTACGTGCCGAATTTGAAGAGAAATCTCATCTCCTTGGGACTCTTGGAGTCAAAAGGCTTGGAAGTGAAGATGCGAGATGGAATTCTTAAAGTAACTTCGAGAGCACTTGTGATGTTGAAAGGTGTGAGGAAGAATAATCTGTATTACTACCAAGGTAGTACAGTTGTTGGGACAGTAGTAGCAGCAACATCTTCCAGCAGCAAGAAAGATGCAGAGGCAACAAAGTTGTGGCACATGCGATTGGGACATGCTGATGAAAAATCCTTGCAAAATCTTGCCAAACAAGGATTATTGAAAGGTACGAAAGTTTGCAAATTAGAATTTTGTGAGCATTGTGTTCTGGAAAAACAAAGAAAAGTGAAATTTGGCACTGGTATCCATAATACCAAAGGTATTTTGGATTATGTGCACTCAGATGTGTGGGGACCTGCCAAGACTCCATCCCTTGGTGGCAGGTATTACTTTGTCACTTTTATTGATGATTTTTCCAGAAGAGTTTGGGTGTTTACTATGAAGAGCAAGGATGAGGTGCTAGAGATTTTCCTTAAATGGAAAGCTCAGGTTGAAAACCAGACGGGAAGAAAGATCAAGATTCTCCGAACAGACAACGGTGGAGAATACAAGAGTGACCCCTTCCAGAAGATATGCCAAGAATGTGGCATAGTTCGACATTTCACAGTTAGAAAAATACCGCAGCAGAATGGGGTGTCAGAACGTATGAACAAGACACTAGTGGAGAAAGTACGTTGTATGCTGTCTAATGCTGGGTTAGGCAGAAAGTTTTGGGCTGAGGCTGTGACATACGCTCAACATCTCGTCAATCGCTTGCCATCATCTGCAATTGGTGGCAAGACTCCATTAGAGGTATAGTCTGAAAAACTTACAACAGATTATGATTCTTTGCGTATTTTTGGTTCTACTGCATATTATCATGTAAATGAATCAAAATTGGATCCACGTGCAAAGAAGGCTCTCTTTATGGGCTTTAGTGCTGGAGTTAAGGGATACCGGTTGTGGTATCTAGAAGCAAAGAAAACCATTATCAGCAGGGATGTTACCCTTGATGAATCTGCCATGTTGAATAAGGTAACACAAGATGGAACCAGTGGTACTCCTCAACAGGTGGAGTGTACGCCGAAACAGGTGGAGTTTGAGCAAATAATGGTGAGCCCAACAAACAGCACCTTCAGTGACTCTCCCATGACAGAAGAAGAGTCAGATGAGGAAGAAATTTCAATCCAAGAACCTCAACAGCAGCAAGAGTCAATTGCCGTCAATAGGGCAAGACGAGAAATTCACAAACCTGCTCGTTTTGTTGACATGGTGGCTTATGCACTTCCAGTTATTGATGATGTTCCATCCACATTTTCTGAAGCAGTTCAAAGTACAGAAAATGATAGATGGAAAGATGCTATGGAAGAAGAGATGCAATCTCTTCAGAAGAACAAGACGTGGAAGTTGACACAACTACCGAAGGGCAAGAAGGCAATTGGATGCAAATGGATATTTGCAAAGAAATAAGGATTTCCTGACAAGATTGATGTTCGCTACAAGGCAAGATTGGTGGCTAAAGGCTACGCTCAGAAGGAGGGGGTTGATTATAATGAGGTATTTTCTCCAGTTGTTAAACATTCCTCTATTAGAATTTTGTTGGCCTTGGTAGCGCAGTTGAATTTGGAGCTAGCTCAACTTGATGTGAAAACTGCGTTCCTTCACGGTGATTTGAAGGAGGAAATCTATATGTCTCAACCAGATGGATTTAAAGTTGCTGGTAAAGAAAATTGGGTTTGTAAACTGAGCAAATCGTTGTACGGATTGAAACAATCACCGAGACAATGGTACAAACGATTTGACCAGTTCATGATGAGTCAGAAGTACACAAGAAGCAAATACGATCACTGTGTGTATTTGCGCAAGTACGAGATAATTCCTACATCTACTTACTCTTGTACGTTGATGATATGCTGATAGCATCAAAGAGCCAAGTTGAAATTGATAAATTGAAGGCTCAGTTGAGTAAAGAGTTCGAGATGAAGGATTTGGGAGAAGCCAAGAAGATTCTCGACATGGAGATAAGCATGGATAGAACGAGAGGCAAGCTTTGTCTGACACAGAAGCAGTATTTGAAGAAGGTACTACAACGTTTTGGCATGAATGAAAATTCAAAACCTGTAAGTACTCCGCTTGCTCCTCATTTGAAACTTAGTAGCCTATTATCTCCAAAGACGGATGAAGAGTGAGCATACATGGCGAAAGTCCCGTATGCTAATGCAGTTGGTAGCTTGATGTATGCAATGGTGTGTACGAGACCCGACATTTCACAGGCAGTTAGTGTGGTAAGCAGGTTTATGCATGATCCAGGCAAGGGTCATTGGCAAGTTGTGAAATGGATTCTACGGTATATCCAAAATACCGTAGATGTTGGATTAGTATTTGAGCAGGATAAATCACTTGGTCAATGTATAGTTGGATATTGTGATTCTGACTATGCAGGTGATTTGGATAAGCGACGTTCTACAACTGGCTACTTGTTCACATTTGCCAAGGCGCCAGTCAGTTGGAAGTCTACTTTGCAGTCAACGGTGGCTTTGTCAACAACGGAGGCAGAGTACATGGCGATTACAGAAGCTGTGAAGGAGGCAATTTGGCTTCAAGGATTGCTTGAAGACTTGGGAGTTGGTCAAAAACACATTGATGTGTTTTGTGACAGTCAGAGTGCTATTCACTTAGCAAAGAACCAAGTCTTGCACGCAAGAACGAAGCACATTGATGTTCGCTATCACTTTGTGCGGGAAATTCTCGAAGAAGAGGAGATTTTTCTTCAGAAGATTCGGACGACGGAAAATCCTGCAGATATGCTGACCAAAGTGGTTACAAGAGCCAAATTTGAACATTGTTTAAATTTGGTTAACATCCTGCATATTTGAGTTGGCGCCTGACGGCGCAAATTTGGAAGTACCGCAAGGACCGTTTGGGTGAGAAGGGTTGTATTTTTGGTAGGACTAGAAATTATGCCAAGGTGGAGATTTGTTGAATTCAAAGCCAACATTATTGACTATCTCAAGCCAATATTGTTGATTGTTGGCAAAATTTACAAAACCCACATCGGGTAACTTAGCATTTGAGAGGTTGCTTGAGAGCTATAAATTAGCTCTCAAGCCTCCCAATTGAAAGGTACCAAAAAGAAAAAGAAAACAAAAGAATTACACCAAAAAGGATTTTGTAATTCTTTTGTAAGTCTTTCTTCTCCCAAAATTTATAAAAGCGGGCTGCTTGAGTGGTGCTCGGAGAGTAGGCAAAATTGGCCGAACTCCGTTATCAATTTTTCGGGTGCGTTCTTTCCTTATCTCTTTTATTTGTTCCGCATTTATTTATTAGTTTCTTTTCTATTGTAATATAGTATTCAATATATTTGTCTATATTTGTCGGGTTTATTTATAGTGTATTATACGATTCTCTTGGGTGTATTTTCTTATTCGTGTGTACGTATTATTTATGTATACACGGGTATAGTTGTGATAATACACCGTGCACGTAAGTTCTGTCTAGGAGACTGGGTTTTAAGTGGGACCGCTTGTGACCCCTCCAGCTTTTCCTGAGAATTTACTTGGAATGGTAATTCTGTCTAAGGAGATTGTTTTGACGATCTTTTTTGGAAATTATTGAATCGGTTTAATCACTAGTTGTAATTTTGAGTGGGAAAATACCCGGTTTCCCCAACAATTCTGATCCTTCTTTAACATGTATATACAACCCTAACCCCAATAAAGAGTATTTAGCTAAAGAATTATCAGTGGAACTCAGGAAAAAGCACATACACAGAATGATTTAAATTGATAGATTGAAAAAACATTCTTGGAGTACAATATGATCAAAAATTTTGTCATATTACCCCAAAACATTTTTGTTGATAATCAAGGAATAGTCACAGAAAACTGTATCACTGCTCCAGTTACAATCAAGTATAGAAAAAACATCATCTAGGTACACATGATGAAAAAACAGAAACTGTAATACAGCTAAGGAAGAAGTATGTACTGAAATGAAATTTGGCGTTGGTGGACAAGGCTTCAATTAACACTTGTTTTTGCAACATCACCTCTCTTGCAGCAGCAGTTTTGTGGCAAACATATACACACTTGATTAGTAAGTACGATCATGGAAATTACATTGTAATTCTACTTCCTTCCAACTTATTGTGGCTCTCAGTATGAAATTTGGAATTTAAACATTTGCAAACATATACACCCTGTAACTTATGAGAAAGCATCTTCAAAGAAGGGGAAAACAAGACAACTTTCAACAGCAAGAAATGACAAAATGAAAAAAACATAGAGATCAGCATTTATAGAATAAATTAATAAAGACACTAAATTCAGAAACAAACAAGAAGGAGGAAAGAGATAGAAAATAAAATATTTAAATTTATAGAAATAAGAAAAAATTAAAAAATATTAAAAAGCTGTATGCAGCAGATTGTAGGGAAGGTTGTCAGCAGAAGAAAACTTGAGCCTCACTAGAAATAGGAGAGAGACAGAGAACATGCAATAGCTTAAAATGAAAAAAGAAAATAACATAAAGAAATTTATAACAACGTTGAACTCAAAAATAAATAAGAAAGAAAGAGAAACTAATGTACCTAAATCTATTTTCCCATCAGAACAACTCAAAAGGTGTTGTCAGTTCTGCACCTCAAGATAGTTAAAAAAAAAAAAAACCTTGAGCTCAATACGAAAAGTATTCATATCGATTCCTACACAATAGCAAATTCTATGCTAGTGGAGAAGTAGATCATTTTTGGGGGAAAAAAACCTCAAAGAAAGGGGAGAAAACACGTACATGAGAACCAGTCAGGATTTTGATTAAACAAGTGGTCTTCAATTATCCCACTGCAGCGTGGAAAAAGTTGGGTCAAGGGCATTTTTGGCACTAAGATTGTCCCACTCTAATGATTCCCACCATTCTTTATCTCCCCTGATTTTATGAAGAGTGCTGGGAAGAGATGGTGGTCCGTCGATGGTGGAAAGAAACAAAGGTAGCCTCTTTAAATTTGGACAACCGAATATTGCAATCTCATAGATTGAATCACAGATCATGGCTGCCTTGCAAACGTTCTTCAGTTGTGGCAGGTTTTCCAGACTCAACCACCTCAATTTTGGAAGGATGACATTGGCGGTGGCTCCTTTACTTGAATTCAATTGGATGCCTTCTCCTCCTCCTTGTCCTATTCCATTGCCATCTGCTGCTATCTCCTCCAGTCCTTCACAATCTTTAACTAATAACTGTTCAAGATTTTGAAGGTTCTGCAGCAACTGCACTATGAATAGCTGCTTCATGTTGTGACATTCAGAAATCCACAATTCTTTGAGGGAAGAAAAGGTGCCAGCTGGAAGCAAATATGGTGGCCCGTCGATGGAAGAAAGAAACGAAGGCAGCCTCTTTACCTTTGGACAATTAAATATTTTAATCTCCTCAATTGAATTGCAGATCATGGCTGCCTTGCAAACGTTCTTCAGTTGTGGCAGGTTATCCAGACACAACGACTTTAATTTTGGAAGGATGACAGCGGCGGCGGCTCCTTCACTTGAAATCAATTGGATGCCTGCTCGTCCTCCTTGTCCTACTGCATTGCCATCTGCTGCTATCTCCTCCAGTCCTTCACAATCTTGAACTCCTAATGTTTCAAGACTTTGAAGGTTCTGCAGCAACTGCACTATGAATAGCTGCTTCATGTTGTGACATCCAGAAATCCCCAATTGTTCAAGGGAAGAAAAGGTGCCAGCTGGAAGCAAATATGGTGGCCCATCGATGGAAGAAAGAAACGAAGGCAGCCTCTTTAAATTTGGACAACCGAATATTGCAATCTCCTCAATTGATTCGCAGATCATGGCTGCCATACAAATACTCTTCAGTTGTGGCAGCCCATTCAGATACAACCAGCTTAATTTTGGAAGGGTGATATAGGCAGTAGTTCCACCTGAAGTCAATTGGATGCCTTCTCCTCCTCCTTGTCCTACTCCATTGCCATCTGCTGCTATCTCCTCCAGTCCTTCACAATTTTCAATTTCTAATTCTTCAAGATTTTGAAGGTTCTGCAGCAACTGCACTGTGAATAGCTGCTTCATGTTGTGACATTCAGAAATCCTCAAATCTTTAAGGGAAGAAAAGGTGCCAATAGGAAGCAAATATGATGGTTCTAATTCTCCGTAGAAAAGACCAACCAGATTTGGCAACCTCCTGAGGTGTAGCACTTCAAGATGATAGAGCGGACTAAAAGACGAGACTTCCAACTGATCACGTGGAGAAGCATAGGACAATTGCCAGAGGAACTCTATTCCAACGGAATCCAAAATAACCAATTCATATAAGTCGCTTAAATTTATAAAATTCCTAAAAACATCTGACAAGCACCTAATGCCTATGCCCTTACAGTCCTCGATTATCAGATTTTCCATATCATCTGGCAGATAGTTCGATCCTCTACCAAGCTTACACTGATGGAAATACAGTTGTTTCTCCTGGTCCTCATAACTCAAATCCTCAGTTAAGATGTCATTGATATAAATATTATAGTATTTTGGCCACCGAGTAATTTTATAGAAGTCCGTAAAAGACAAACATCCTTCAAAACTTTCTAATTGGTTCAACATTTCTGGATCATTAACTTGTACCCTATCATAGGGTGGCAATAGTAACCGTTGAAGACGGTGAAATTGGGAAAATGTCCCTTTTGGTATTATTATCTTTCGTCTTACAGCCCAACACTCATTCAAGTTAAGCCTTTCGAGGTTGACCAGTGACTCCCAACCTTCAGGTAAATCCTCAATCTTAGTGGAGGATAGGTCCAAATCCCTCAATTGCTTGAGCTTTCCCAGTGGTGGCACAGATCGGAGGTTTCTACAATACCTCAAAATCAAGGCAGTGAGATTCACCATGTCTGAAACAGAATTAGGCAGCTCTGTTATACCTGCGCACCCAGATAGATTCAAAACTTTAAGTCCACACATGTGCCAAAAGAATGAATCTGGGATTTCTTTTATGGAAACCTGAGAAAGAAGCAAGGTTGAGAGCTTAGGACAGTTTGGTGACCAGGCTGGTGGAATTTCTATTCTTCTCAAACGTTGTGAATAGAAGGAGACTGCATGGAGATCTTGTGTCCACTCTCCTTGTTCCAGTGTTACTTTAGAATTTCCCTTTCCTATGCTTTTCACCAAGAACCGTGGTACATCCCCGTTCATCTGTAGGTTGGATTTTCCGTTCGTGATTCTTAATGCCATATCTCTGACCAAATCATGCATCTTCACACAGTCACTCCTTCCGAAATCTTTAGTTTCTTCTAGCAAGCAAACTTTTATCAGTTTGTTTAATATTGTGTGACCTTCATCAAATTCTTTTGGTCTTGAGTCCCGTTTTGGCATCAGCTCTGCCCAAATAAAGAGGTCTATTAGGTCCTCCCTTCTTATATCACTATCTTCCGGATAAAGACAGCAATACAAGAAGCAATTCTTTTCACATTTATTCAGGCGATTGAAACTCCATTCCAGGATGCGAAACACCTTTTTTTCCATCTCATCATACCCTATTGAACATGTTTTCAATTGTTCCAATGCATTTCTCCACTCACAAATGTCGGTCACACCTCTCATGCTTCCAGCCACTGTGATAATACCAAGAGGCAAACCACCGCACCTTCGCACAATAGACTTGGCAATATTTTCCAAATCTCCCTGAAGCAAGGTCTCGCTACCAAATTTATACTTGAACAAATCCCAAGCTTCGTCTGTGTTCAAAGTTTGCAAATCAAATTTTCTTTGACATCGTATCCTGTCGCACACTTCCCGTGAGCGTGTAGTCAAAATCAATCTGCACTTACTTGGATGAAGAGGAATCCCTACCCTGTCTAAACAAAATTCTTCCCAAACATCATCCAATATGAGCACTACTAATCTCTTCATTTTGCTGAATGCCCCACGCAATATATCTGCCCTGACTTCTTCCTCGTCCCTACTTGATAGACGACGAATGTCTAAGACATTGGCAATCTTATCCTGCAAATTGGTGATACTGAACTCTTGAGATACTGTAACCCAAAGCACTTGATAATTGGTGTTTTTCGAGAGATGGTACTTGATGTCCTTTGCCAGTGTGGTCTTACCAACTCCACCCATACCATAAATCCCAATGCTTGATATGTCATCGGTCACCAAGCATGGCCAAATTCTCTGCTTAGCTTCCTCGAACTTTTCTCCAAACAATTTGGGTGGCAAGCATGGCTCCCCGATGTTGGCATAAGCATCGAGCACAAGCCCATTGAAATGATGGCTCTGCTGAATAAATTCTTTCACCTGAAGTTGTAGCTTTCCTACAGGATCCTCCTTCAGTAGAAGCCTCCAAGATGATCCTTTTGTTTCCAATGCATCGATTTCAGGGCCTAATTTTTTAACTTCCTTCAACCAACTGTCAACTTCACGTTTCCTTTTCTTTTTACCTGATATTTCTTCTCTATGCACTTCCTCTTCTATGTCAGATGCTTTGCAGCTCAATTCTTGCCAATTCCTTTTCAGCGATTGCACGTTGTCCATGTGACCCCTTCCCATGCAATTTTCTACTACCAACTCTGCCATCTTTCCTGCCGCCATTTCTGCCAGAGCTTTCCCAACTGATGGTATCATCTAGAATTTAAAAATATATCAAGTTTAGGCGCATAAAGCAAATTGAAGCAAATCCGAAAATTAAAATTGAAGAGAACATCAAAAGTTGTCTACGGAACTTAGTCAACACATTGTTTAGTAAAGATTAATAACCAGAAAAAGAAAATGGTTTTCACTCAATTCAATAATTGTTCAGCTATTAGCTAATCTAGAATTCTTCTGACTGAATAGTTCATTCAATATTTGGAGAAATGACAAAAACGTTTGAAGATTGATTTTGAAAAACTATTTTTTGAAGCACTGAATTGATCATAGAATATCTAAACCCACAAATTTCGGTGTTTCATTAATTTCACCAAACACTTCTATACATTACTTTACCCAATCCCCATTTCTAGTTTATCTGTGCTACTATTAGTAGAAACTCTCTTCTTATGTAATATTTAATTCCGAAATACTTTTCCTATGTAATGATTTATTCCAATCTTTATGGGGTTCTGAGTGAGAGTTGGCATAAATTGTTAGGTAAAAACCCACATCATAGGCACAAAATATCTTGTGCACGATTCATCTGTTAAAAAATAAAAAATCATCAAGAAAATGCATGTTCTTTGTTTGTCCAAAAAAAAAAAAAAAGAAAAGAAAAGAAAAGAAGAACTGTGCACGAAAACCTACTTCTTTAGTCTTTGAGTTAGATACCTTGAGTAATATTTTATTTCGTTATTTTTAATTTTGAGTACATCAATTTAAAGATCTAAACGAAGAAGAAGCTAAAAAATGTCAGGATAAAAATGGCTCACACACATTCTTTTCCTCCAAAAGAAGAAGAAGAAGAAGAAAATGTCTCAAAACACCCTACCTAGATAAAAATATGTCAACAATTTTTCCTTTTTTTTTCTTTTGCTTTTTTGAAAAAAAAAAATGAAAGGAAAGATGCTGTAGTACTACAGTAGACTACTCTCCTCATCCCATACGTACATAAACTCATGACGTGCTCCAAAACATTTAATTGTGTAGAAAGAAGACCGTATAAACATGAAGTTGTCCAATTATGTTGATTCAATTAAGCATTTTAGTAAATGAAACTGATATGCATCTTTTTTTATAACAAAAAAATTGATATGCATTTGATGTAAGAAAACTTTTATAAAAATTTGAGATTTCGCGTAAAAGCTTCTAAGTTATAAGATTAAGGCCAAGATCCGTATATGTTTCCACACTCGACAGGATCAATTTACTCCTATAGATCCAGTTTTGTTAGTAGTTTTAGTTATGTCCAGGTTTTGGATCATCTCATTCTGTCCTCTGTTGGAACAGAGCACTCCATGTGTTCAAAGAAAGAACAAGTGACCAAGATGTATGGGCCTCACAAAGCTAAACATAATATTATGAAATGAGAAACAACCACAAAAATTTACAGATTGAAGATCAAGTGTGATATTTTCCAAAAAAAAAGATCAAGTGTGATATCATTGTACCTTGAAGTTAGGACAAATTATCTTGAAGGCTTGAAGAAGCGGAGAACTCCTAAACGCTGCCAAAAGACAAAAAGTTAGTATTATGTTTCGATCTCGCTTTCGCTACTACAAAAACTATGATTATTGAGTTTTGATGAATGAATTATAATTGAATCATGATGTTGGTGCCAAGCAAAGCTATCAGAATAACATGGTGAAATAAGAGAAGAACTCCAACAGAGCATGAGATGCAACTCTGGCTACAAGTTAGGAATCCAAACCATTACACTTACAGATATATCCCAAGAATTGCACATAGTTTTAAAATCCAAAAAGTATGTTGCAAGTCTCTAGAGAGTTGCATCTACTTTTAAATCCAAAAAAAAAAAAATTCATTATATATATACATATACATACACACACATGCATGCATACATACTTATATATACATATATATACATACATACATACATATATCATTACGGCCCAGATCCAGCCCATATACAGCCTCTGTTCACATTTTATCTTCTCCAAAAGTTGATAAGAATGTGCAACTTTGATAAAATTCAATATTCTTGCCCAAAAATGCCAACGATGTGAAAACCATGAAGAGAGCTATCCATGTTGAAGGAAAAGGAACTAAAATCTATGATTTTTGTGCCTCGAAAAGCTATATGTAATATGAATGCAGTGAGACAAAACTTCAATATTACAAAATTAAGATGGAGTATGATATCCTTTTACCTTGCAATCTTGGACAGCCAAAATTTTTCGGGCCAAGTTATCTTGAAGATGCTGAGACCCTGCCAATACATAAAAGTGTGTATTATATTTCCGTTAGTTTTCACTGCTAAGAAGCAACTCCAAAAATATCGGATTAAGACACCAACAATTGAACTAAGATTTCTGTGCCAAGTAAAGCAATTATGTACTTGATCAGATAAGAAACAACTCTGAGAATTACAAAATTGTGATTGATATGATCTCACTGTACCTGAAATTTTTACAAGCAGGCTTGAGGGGGCTGAAAATCTTGAGACTGCCAAAGGTACGTACTTTTCTTTTCTTTTTTTTTTTTTCTGTTTTTCTTTTGATTTTCTACGAGTATGTTTGTTGAGTATTGAGGAATCAATGATAAAAGTTGAACTAATAGGAGACCATGAGTGATTTAAAGAGTTGAGCATTACATTATCTAAGTTAAGGTCTTCCTTCCCGGTTCATATGCAAAAAGTCAAAAGATTAATATTTTTGCTACAATGTTGGTATAATTGACTGTTTTTATAAATTTTTTTGGTATGCTTTTAGAGCACAGGATTTGGACAAGTTTTGCTAGTGTTGGTATGAATAATTTTTTATATGGACTGTGGTCTTTGCTATACTATTATAACGCAGGATTTAGACTGTCTAAATTAATTAAGCCAATTATTTCCATTTAATTTTATGGGAAAATTTGGAAAAAGGGAATGAGAAGAGTGAAAATTCATAGATAGGTGGTAAGTTTTAGGAAATTTGTAAATGGGGTAAGGGATATCATTCATATATTATATTAAAAAAAATTGTTGCAAGCTAAATTACAAATTAACCCTTATGTGCATATAAGGGCACTTGCATGTGCACATATATCATTTGTGCACATTTGACTGTATAATTATACTTATAAAAAAAAACTCTTATATTCAGTAAGATGCACATTGCTATGAGGGAAACTTAGTTATTTAGCAATAAAATTATTAGTTCCGGTTACAAATTTTGTAAAATTTACAGCCTATTCTGTTCTTTTTTTTTTCCCCAAATTATTTTGGCCATGCCATATTGCCATTGTGATGACATAATCAAAGCTCCTTAAGGAATCAGGGAACATTTCCAGGAAATGGGCGGCAAAGACATTGAACGCTTTAACACATCATGCTATGAACTTTTGTCTTTGTAAACATTGAGTTAGAAATTTCGTTTGTAATAATTAATTAATTTCGTTTAACATAATCGGAATCTGAAGACGAGGTGCATGTAAATTTTTATGTAAAATAAAGGTCTAAGTCCATATGACATGTATAATCATAAAATTTTTAAAAAAAAATTACCATGTATAAAAATGAAGGAGTACTGGGCAAGCGTTTATCATGGACATGGGTCCCCTTTCTTCATATTGGACAATGGTAATTGGTAATTTTTTTAAAGCTATTATAAGTCTTCATGCATAACTAACCAATTGCTCGCATACAAGGAAAGTAACAAAGGATTACGTGAAAGATTTGAGAAATTACATTAATTTATCATTGCAAGTGGGGAAGTTGGTGGAAATTTATTAACATATTTGTTTATGTTGTCCATTTCATCATGCAGCTTCTTAGAAGGAGGCATATGGTTGGATTTATCATTTGTGGCACCATCTTTCATGGCTTGCTGAAAAGCTTTGGCAAAGTTTCATTTTACCTACAGGAATTCTTTTGGGAATTGAGGAGAAGAGTTTTTTTTTTTAACTTAAAGTTTCTACATGCTTACGATTGATAAGCAGCTAAGACTTAAAGCTTCTTAGAAGGAGGCATATGGTTGCCACTGAAGGCCGTGGGGAAACTTCTAGGGGAGTTGCAAGAAACGCCTAGCGATGAGTTATATTAATACTTGAGTCAGTGTTCCTCATTTAACTAAATATTTTGAAATGCTATAAAACCAAAAATCTTAGCCCAAATTTGTTTGCATGGATTGGAAGTTGAGAAAGATGATAAGGAAGGCCCCCAACACTAATGAGATAATAAATTGTCATGTAGAGAGATGAATGATTGAGAACGCAATTCACACTAAAGAGAGAAGATCAATTGTTGACACGGAACACTTTTCCCAACTTCATACATAGATGTGTACATTGTAATAAAAAAAAAAAAAAGAAGACATTACTGGGAAGGCTTAGGATATAACATGCGCAGACAGGAGAAGCCGATCAATGTTCATAAAGATTGAGAACTGTAGATTTATAAACTATAAAACAAAGTTTAGCATTTGTTGACTTGAAGAATCTTTCTTCAACCCCATTTTTCCGCTCTAATGCCGTGCCAAATTTTCCTTTCTTTTAATATTAGCGAAGACGGCAACAGATTTGGTAAGGAGGCTATGTCATGGATATGTAAAATAATGTGTCTCTTTCTCCTTCTTCTTCTTCTTCTTTTTCTTCTTTGTTTTATCTATTAAATTTTTGGTTCTGTCTTCTTCTTCCTTTTTTTTAATCTAATCAATTTCTGGTTCTTTGTATTCTTCCTTTGTCTTTTTTTTTTTTTTAAATCTATTCAAATTTTGGTCCTTTCTTGCAAAGCATCGAATTAGGAAGGCAAAGAAAGTATAGGAGAAACAATATATCTCACCGCAACGGATCTTCTGTACATCACCCTGTCTCACATCCTATCCCACCTTTTCTAATTTTGCCAAGTGTTCCTTGATAAACCAAACTCTCAAACAACCTAACTCGGACCATGTTAAATTGATTAAAAGTTACATTAAAGAAAAGTTAGTATTTATTCATTAAAATATTGCCACATCATTACTCATTTACTCCACATCATGATCCAACATACTGTTAACTAAGACGCCAAAAAAAAAAGAAGAAAAATTTAGCGTGTAATTTTGAAATATTAATTGTGCAATAGAGGCTCACATTGCCACAAAATTTGTCATCCAATTAGAGTATTTGGGAACATGTAATGCAAGTTTTTGGCCCAGAAACCAATTCTTGGCCAGCAACTATATTGATCTCGATCGTCTAAGGTTTCTTCGTGCTCTTTTCACTAATAAATCAATGTTACAATCAAGTTTGTCATTATCAAGCAGAAGCCCACTGAAATTCCGACTCTGATCAGCAAGCGCTGCTACCTGATCTTTGCATCTTTCTCACATGAAGTCCAACCAAGAAACCTTTCCAGCAATTGTTTACTATAACATATTCCTACATCATTGTTAATTGGACAAGGAGAGGAGGAGAATGTATTTGGAAAAATATCTGACAACAGTAGTTTTCGTACCCTTTTTTCATTAACTTAACAGAATGGTTGACTGCATCAAATTTGAGTACTATTCCGTATTCCCTGACCTGCCATTTTGGCACTTGCATTTTTCAGGGCATAATGGAAATGAAAGCTTATTTTGATTAAAAAAAATTCATAATTTAATTTGGAAACTAGACACAATTTAATTCTTGCCAGCTTTGGGATGTCCAGTCATCTATAACATGCCAACAACTTTCATGGGATTGGACTGCAATACTATGATTAAAAAATATATAGTTTTTAAAATAGCAAAATAAATGTGATATAGGACATAGATAAAGTCTGTAATTGAAGATGAATATTCTGGTGGAATTGTTTCCTTAAACTAAGACCAATCATTTCTAATATAATAATCTTGTTTTTATATTGTATTAGTAAATTAATAAAATCAACTTTTAAATTATCTTTTCATTCTTAACAACTCAAGAGATCCTCCAAGCTAGATAAGTGGGAAATGGGGGAGGGGGCAAATTTGCGAGTCAAACTCAAAGATGACATCTCCATTATGAACAATTAATCTTTCTACCACCAAACTGTGTTTGGGCCTCGGGGCAAAACCATTTGATTAATTATTTTACAGTTCCAATAAAAGATTCTGAAATTTAGGAATTCACCAAAAGCCCACAAGCCCAAAATGTAGACAATTAGCTGATGGTGTTATGCCTGAGATTATTGTAGTTAAGTCCATGAACTTAATACATTCATTTCGGATAAAGGGCTTAAGATTTTCCTATGGAGGTTAAGGGCTCATGAGAGAAAAATGTTGAGTTGTAAATAACTATGGATTTATATCATGTATAATTTAACATATGAATGCGCATACCGATATTTATTGTGCCTGTCAGTGGGGCACTTTACCAAATTAATTATACTTTTTCCAAAATTAACACTTGAGGTACCTATTAGTCAAACCCAATAATTAATTAGTGGGAAAGGAAAAACCAATTTTTAGTGCATGACCTCTTTGTCTGGCTTAGTAATATAAGACCAAAAAAATATGACGACGTTTTACTTATTTCCATTGATAGTTTTTCTCTTTAGGATTCAGAAAGTAGTTTGGATTCTAGACTTATCATCTCACATTCTATCACAATGTACATCTAATTATTTTGTCATATAATTTTACATGCGACACTTGGTACTTAATTTGGGCCATTTTGACACCGTCATTTTACTTGATAAGTTGGGTTTCTGTAATTTTTATGTCTATTGGTAGACAAATTGTTGTAGACTTTTGGTTCTTTGATAAAATCATCAAATCTTTAAGCGTTAAAAAAATAAAAAACAGGACGTGGAAAAACCAAAACACAAGCAAACCTTCTTTTCTTTTGAGGGCTGGGTCCAAATTACAAGCAACCATCTAATTTTGCGCATCCTAAACATGAAGATAAATGGTAAACGTTAAAAAGAGAGAAGAAAAAAAGGAAAGGTTTTTGTTTAATTTAAAGGTTGTTTGCATTTCCTGCTTCGTCATACAGTTCAAGTTCCTCTAATAAGCGCGTGAGTGTCATGTCACCATGCTTCGCATGCAGTAAAGTGCTTATAGTTGCCATTTGCCACTTTTTGTGAGTCGTGTTTAATTGCGAAGGATGGGAAATCTTGTTGCTAGAATGGTTCAGGTACTAAAAGTGATTGAGAATTTAACTCTAGAAGGGATTCAAATATTATTCTGATCCTTCTTTAACATGCACGTACAAACCTAACCCCAATAAAAAGGGTTTAGCTAAAGAATTATCAGTGGAATAGTCACAGAAAACTGTATCACTGCTCCAGTTACAATCAAGTATAGAAAAAACATCATCTACGTAGGAATAGAAAGCTACACATGATGAAAAACAGCAACTGTAATACAGCCAAGGAAGAAGTATGTACTGAAATGAAATTTGGCGCTGGTGGACAAGGCTTCAATTAACACTTGTTTTTGCGACATCACCTCTCTTGCAGCAGCAGTTTTGTGGCTGCCTGACAAACAACACTTGATTAGTATAGTTAGAAACAAAAAGCAAACTCATCCATGATACTAACGCAAGTACGATCATGGAAATTACATTTTCAGGTGTTTGGTTAGCTTATTGAAAATATTTTCTTACTTTATTTTTCTGGTGTTTGTTTAACTTTTGAAATATTTTCACTTTTATCTCTATCTTTACTTTCTACACATTATAACTACATACTTCTTCCCATGCAAAATAAGAAAATTTATCTCATTGTTTAACTTTAAAAAATCTTGGAGAAATGTATTTACGAATAAAAAATATCTCCTTAAGCAATAAACAAATTGCTGGCCATTTAGTGTCAAATATCAATCACATGCAATGCTTATTGTGACATATATCTTGCACTCTCACTGCTGAAAGTTTCTCTAGAAAAGAATGTCCCTATTATACATAATTAATTACTAGCATACGATGAGCAGGATGAGGTTTTTTTTTTTATTTTGAATATATTAGGGGGAGGGTTGAGTTGGGTTGGGTGGTACGGGGGAGGAAGTGTAAGGAAGAGGTCTTGTGTTCGAATCCTCCTGTTTACACTAAAAAAAAAAAAAGAACATATTACAAGATGTTTTCAATAAGTTTGGAACATACTACAGGCGGGATGCATGCATTTCGGAAAATAACTTCAGTAAGTTTGGAAGGGAAGTTGTTTTCCATAAGATGAGTGAAAATATTTTACATAGGAAAATGTTTTCAGTAACTTTTGTGCAACCAAACACGGGAAATTAGGAAAATATTTTCCTGGAAAACATTTTCACCCGAAACAAACGGACCCTAATTGTAATTCTACTTCCTTCCTTCCAACTTATTGTGGCTCTCAATATGAAATTTGGAATTTAAACATTTGCAAACATATACACCCTGTAACATATGTAGAAAGCATCTTCAGAGAAGGGGAAAACAAGACAACTTTCAACAGCAAGAAATGAAAAAATGAAAAAAAAAACATAGAAATCAGCTCATTTATGGAAGAAATTAATAAAGACACTAAATTCAGAAACGAACAAGGAGGAGGAAAGAGATAGAACATAAAATATTTAAATTTATAGAAATAAGAAAAAATTAAAAAATATTAAAAAGCTGTATGCAGCAGTTCGTAGTTCAGCATTATAGGGAAGGTTGTCAGCGGAAGAAAACTTGAGCCTCACTAGAAATAGGAGAAAGACAGAGAACATGCAATAGCTTAAAATGAAAAAAGAAAATGACATAAAGAAATTTATAACGACGTTGAACTCAAAAATAAATAAGAAAGAAAGAGAAACTAATGTACTTAAATCTATTTTCCCATCAGAACAACTCAAAAGGCGTTAGCAGTTCTGCACCTCAAGATAGTTAAAAAAAAAAAAAAAACTTGAGCTCAATACGGAAAGTATTAATATCGATTCCTACACAATAGCAAATTCTATGCTAGTGGAGAAGTAGATCATTTTGGGGGAAAAAAAACCTCAAAGAAAGGGGAGAAAACACGTACATGAGAACCAGTCAGGATTTTGATCAAACAAGTGGCCTTCAATAATCCCACCGCAGCGTGGAAAACAATGGGTCAAGGTCATTTTTGGCACTAGGATTGTCCCACTCTAATGATTCCCACCATTCTTCATCTCCCATGATATCATGAAGAGTGCTGGGAAGAGATGGTGGAAAGAAACAAAGGCAGCCTCTTTACCTTTGGACAATTAAATATTTCAATCTCCTCAATTGAATCGCAGATCATGGCTGCCTTGCAAATGTTATTCAGTTGTGACAGGTTTTCCAGATGCAACCACCTCAATTTCGGAAGGATGACATTGGCTGTGGCTCCTTCACTTGAAGTCAATTGGATGCCTTCTCCTCCTCCTTGTCCTACTCCATTGCCATCTGCTGCTATCTCCTCCAATCCTTCACAATCTTTAACGTATAATACTTCAAGATTTTGAAGGCTCTGCAGCAACTGCACTGTGAATAGCTGCTTCATGTTGTGACATTTAGAAATCAACAATTCTTTGAGGGAAGAAAAGGTGCAGGCTGGAAGCAAATATGGTGGTCCGTTGATGGTACGAAGAGACAAAGGCAGCCTCTTTACCTTTGGACAATTAAATATTTTAATCTCCTCAATTGATTCGCAGATCATGGTTGCCTTGCAAATGTTCTTCAATTGTGGCAGGTTAGCCAAACTCAATGACTTTAATTTTGGAAGGATGACAATGGCGGTGGCTCCTTCACTTGAAGTGAATTGGATGCCTTCTCCTCCTCCTTGTCCTATTCCATTGCCATCTGCTGCTATCTCCTCCAGTCCTTCACAATCTTCAACTTTTAATTTTTCGAGATTTTGAAGGCTCTGCAGCAACTGCACTGTGAATAGCTGCTTCATGTTGTGACATTCAGAAATCAACAATTCTTTGAGGGAAGAAAAGGTGCCAGCTGGAAGCAAATATGGTGGCCCGTCGATGGTAGGAAGAAACAAAGGCAGCCTCTTTAAATTTGGACAATCATCTATTATAATCTTCTTGATTGAATCGCAGATCATGGCTGCCTTGCAAATGTTCTTCAGTTGTGGCAGGTTATCCAGACGCAACTGCCTTAATTTTGGAAGGATGACAGTGGCGGTGGCTTCTTCACTTGAAGTCAATTGGGTGCCTTCTCCTCCTCCTTGTCCTACTCCATTGCCATCTGCTACTATCTCCTCCAGTCCTTCACAATCTTTAACGTATAATTCTTCAAGATTTTGAAGGCTCTGCAGCAACTGCACTGTGAATAGCTGCTTCATGTTGTGACATTCAGAAATCAACAATTCTTTGAGGGAAGAAAAGGTGCCAGCTGGAAGCAAATATGGTGGCCCGTCGATGGTAGGAAGAAACAAAGGCAGCCTCTTTAAATTTGGACAATCATCTATTATAATCTTCTTGATTGAATCGCAGATCATGGCTGCCTTGCAAATGTTCTTCAGTTGTGGCAGGTTATCCAGACGCAACTGCCTTAATTTTGGAAGGATGACAGTGGCGGTGGCTCCTTCACTTGAAGTCAATTGGGTGCCTTCTCCTCCTCCTTGTCCTACTCCATTGCCATCTGCTGCTATCTCCTCCAGTCCTTCACAATCTTCAACGTATAATTCTTCAAGATTTTGAAGGTTCTGAAGCAACTGCACCGTGAATAGCTGCTTCATGTTGTGACATTTAGAAATGCTCAATTCTTTGAGGGAAGAAAAGGTGCCAGCTGGAAGCAAATATGGTTCTGATTCTCCGTAAAAAAGACCAACCAGATTTGGCAAGTCGACGAGTCTCACTTTGAGATCACGGAGCGGACTAACAGATGAGACTTCCAACTGATCACGTGGAGAAGCAGAGGACAATTGCCAGAGGAACTCTATTCCAACCAAATCCTTAATATACAATTCAGATAAGTGGTTTAAATTTATAAAATTCTTGAAAACATCTGACAAGCACCTAATGCCCATGCCCTTACAATCCTCGATTATCAGACGTTTCATATCATCTGGCAGATTGTTCGATGGAAATGCAAACTTACACTGATGGAAATGCAGTTGTTTCCCCCCGAACCACCTCACTTCATTAAGAAAACTCGGACCCTCAGTTAAGATGTCATTGATATAAACATTATTATAGTATTTTGGCCACCGAATAATTTTATAGAACTCCGTAAAAGACAAACATCCTTTAAAACTTTCTAACTGGTTCAACACTTCTGGATCATTAACTTGTACCCTACCATAGGATGGCAATAATAGCCGTTGAAGACGGTGAAATTGGGAAAATGTCCCTTTTGGTATTATCTTTGGACTTACAGGTAGACACTTATCCAAGTTAAACCTTTCGAGGTTGACCAGCGACTCCCAGCCTTCAGGTAAATCCTCAATCATAGTTCTGGATAGGTCCAAATCCCTCAATTGCTTGAGATTTCCCAGTGGTGGCACGGATCGGAGGTCCTCACAACCCCCCAAAATCAAAGCAGTGAGATTCACCAAGTCTGAAACAAAATTTGGCAACTCTGTTATACCCCTGCACCGAGATAGATTCAAAACTTTAAGTCCACACATGTGCTGAAAGAATGAATCTGGGATTTCTTTTATGTAAACATTAGAGAGAAGCAAGGTTGAGAGCTTAGGACAATTAGGTGACCAGGCTGGTGGAACTTCTATTTTTATATTTTGAAATCTATCTGAATCGAAGGAGACTGCATGGAGATCTTGTGTCCACTTTTCTTGTTCCAGTGTTGTTACTTTAGAATTTCCCTTTCCCATGCTTTTCACCAAGAATCGCGGTACATCATCTCTGCTGCTCTCTAGTTTGGAGTTTCCATGCGTTGTGATCCTTAATGCCATATCTCTGACCAAATCATGCATCTTCACACAGTCTTTAGTTTTTTCCAGCAAGCAAACTCTAATCAGTTTGTTTAATATTGTGTGACCTTCATCAAATTCTTCTGACCATGATTCCCGTTTTGACATCAGCTCTGCCCAAATAAACAGGTCTATTAGTTCCTCTCTTTTCATTTTCCGATCTTCCGGATAAAGACAGCAATACAAGAAGCAATTCCTTTCATATTTATCCAGGCGATTGAAACTCCGTTCCAGGATGCGAAACACCTTTTCTTCCATCTTACCGTGCTCTACTCTATTCAAGTCTACCAATGCATTTCTCCACTCATGGATGTCCGTCACACCTATCATGCTCCCAGCCATTACGACAATACCAAGAGGCAAACCACCACACCTTTCCGTGATGGACTTGGCAATACCTTCCAAATCTCCATCAAGCACGGTCTCGCTGCCAAGTGTACGCTCGAACAAACCCCAAGCTTCCTCTGTGTCCAAAGTTTTCAACTCAAAAGGATGGCATCGCATCTGGTTGCACACTTGTAATGAGCGTGTAGTCAAAATCAGTCTGCAATTTCTTGCATCAATCCCTAAGCTGTTTAAACGAAATTCTTCCCAAACATCATCCAACATGAGCACTACCATTTCCTTCATTTTCTCGAATGCGTCACGCAACTTACGTGCCCTCACTTTTTCATCATCCTCATGTGACAGATCAAGCCCTAAGCGTTTAGCAACGTTACCTTGCAGCCTTTTGATGGTAAAATCTTGGGAGACAGAAACCCAATAAACCCTTAAGGATTGAGGATTCTTAAGGAGGTGATTATGGATGTGTTCCGCCAATGTAGTCTTACCCACGCCACCCATCCCCCATATCCCAATCCTTAAGATCTCATTGGTGTCCAACTTTTCTCCAATCCTTAAGATGCTTAAGATATCTTTCAAATCTCTGTCAAACTTTTCTCCAAATAATTCTGTTGTCTCTCGTGGCTTACCTCTGCTCTCAAAAACCTCAACGCAAAGCTCGCCAAAATTCTCACTTTGCCCCATCAGTTGCTCTACATCCTCGTCCATGTTCTCCACTCTATCCCCGGCGCTAAATGCATTTTTCAGAAGACAACAACCCTGTTCTATACTCGTTTTCAATGCAACGAATTCATTCTCTATTTTTGCTACCTCCTCAAACCAGTTCCCAACCTCCCTTTTCCTTTTCTTAGTACGTGATGTTTCTGCATCTGTCACTTGCGACTCGAAGTCAATTTTCCAGTTGCTTAATCTTTGCATCTTTTTTTTATAACAAAAAAATTGATATGCATCTGGTGTAAGAAAATTTTTATAAAAATTCAAGATTTTATGTAAAAGCTTATAAATTATAAGATTAAGGCCAAGATCCGTATATGTTTCCACACTCATTCTGTTCTCTGTTACAAATTCTTGCCAAGAACTGTCGATTATGTAAAAAGCTTGAACAAAGCACTCCGTGTGTTGAAAGAAGAACAAGTGACCAAGATGTTTGGCCCTCACAAATCTAACCATAACATGATGAAATGAGAAACAACTACAAAAATTTACAGTTTCAAGATCAAGTTTGTTATTATTGTACCTTGAAATCAAGACAAGTTTTCTTGAAAACTTGAAGAAGTTGAGAACCGCTAGATCCTGTCAAAAAACAAAATGTTGTATTTTATTTCGGTCTCTTACTATAATTGTTGAGTTTTGATGAATGAATTATAATTGAATCAAGATGTTGGTGCCAAGCAAAGCTATCAGTATAACATGGTGAAATAAGAGAAGAACTCCAACAGTTACTAAATTCCGACGGATATGATCTCATTATACCTGAAACTGACTAGAAAACTTGAGGAAGCTGAAAACCTTGAGACTCTGCCAAGATTAGGTGTTATGATTGTTGAGTGCTGAGGAACGGATGGTATAAGTTGAACTAGCAGCAGAGCAGACCACCAATGGCCCTCGTGAAGGAAGTTCCGGGAGTGTCCAAGGAAAGCTAGTGGAATTGTATTTGATCAAATACCTCGACTATCAACCAATTTGTCTTTGCCTACCTTGCAAAGCATGAGATGCAACTCTGGCTACATATTTTTAAACGATTACACTTATAGATATACCCAAAGAATCGTTAGGAATCCAAACGATTACACTTATAGATATATCCAAAGAATTGCACATATTTTTAAATCCAAGTAGGTGAATTTTTGCTAGTGGAATGCCAAATTTCTTCAAAGACATTAAAGTTTGCTCAAAAAGTCTCAAGTATTGCTAAAATAATAATAAAATATTTTACGAAAGTGTTAAGTTTCACTAAGAAAGTGGCAAGAATTTGGTAGAAAAAAAATTGTTAAATCAAAAGTAAGTTTGAAAAGGAAAACAATAGTAAAGTAATAAGTTTTGTAATTTAAAGAGAAATTTATATAAATTGTGAAAGTTACTTGTTTCATATGAAATTAACCATTATTTATAATTATCTTACCACCCCCGCCCAAAAAAAAACAGAGAGATACTTACCACAACAATTTTGTTGTAGTGGAACCATCGGTAACAAGTTAAAACCTACACGCATCATCAAATGAGCTATTCATCTTTGTGTTATGGTGACTAAGAGTCACCACTCCATTCTTTTTGAAAACTGTTTTCTTATTTGTTGTTAGATTTCCATTAAGATGTTTTATACCTCATCAATGTTACAAAAAGAAAAAAGAAAATTTTTATCATGTTCAAGTATTTATCAAAGACATATAAATGCTATCAGATCAAGACTTCTGGGTGGTATGAAAAGTTCATGAAGTTACACTACAGCAAGGTTAATATTATGCAAGAAAATATAAGCATATACACATCAATAACGAAGAAACTAAAAGCGTCTCTATATAATTACTATGAGATCCTAGAAGCACGAAATATAAGACAAATTTGGTTTTTACCCCCATAAAACAAATCTTGTGCTAAATCCAGATTATAAATGGCTGTATGATAACAATTACTCGAAAATTTTTCCATTTTAAATATCTGTATAATTCTAATTACTCAGATGGAATTTTTTTTTCTTTTGCAAATAAGAGTACAAGAGTATAAATTGATACGTTTGAGTAACATTAGAATTAATCCATCATGTTATGAACAATAACCCACATATATCCCAAAAAAATTTTCATAACCCACATGTAGTCAGAGAAAAATTAACATATTTTTAAAAGAATACACTATCCAATTATTTCAATCACTCCGATCCAATTAAGCATTTTAACAAAGTGGTTGGAGATAAATATAAATTCCAAAAAAAAAAATGTTTAGCTTTAAGGTTCTATATAAAATCTTCTAAGTTCCAAAAATTGACATCTAGATTCGGACCTGGATCCAAATTTGACAAACTATGATGATTTTGAATTTGAGTCTGCTGTTACTGATCTGTCGATTTTCAGCAAGCAGGATCCAGATTCAATAGAATTAGCCGGATCTGGGAGTGAATCAAACCACTGTGGTTCACACTTTATCTTCTCCAAAAGTTGATAAGAATTTGCAACTATGATAAAATTCAATATTCTTGCCCAAAAGCGCCAACAATGTGAAAATTAAAGCATGAAGAGAGCAATCCATGTTGAAAGAATAGGAACTGATCTATGACTTTTGTGCTTCTTAGAGCTATATATAACATGACAGCAACAAGAAATAACTTCAATAGTACAAAATTAAGATCGATATTATTTTACCTTGAAATCTTGGGCCAGGTTATCTTGGAGACGATGAGAACCACAAGACCCTGGCAATAGACGTAAAAGCGTATTATATTTTCGTTAGTTTTCACTGCTAAGAAGCAACTCCAAAAATATCGAATTAAGACTCAGACAATTGAACTAAGATTGCTGTGCCAAGTAAAGCAATTATCTACTTGATGAGATAAGAAACAACTCCGACAAATACAAAATTGTGATGGATATGATCTCATTGTACCTGAAATTTTTACCAGCAAACTTGAGGATGCTGAGAATCTTGACTTTTGTTTTCTGTTTTTCTTTTGATTTTCTACGAGTATGATTGTTGAATATTGAGGAATGGATGACAAAAGTTGAACTAATCGGAGACAATTATTGCATCTGTGGATGATAAAAGATGAGTGGTTTAAAGTTGAGGAATGGAGGATAAAAGATGAGTGACTTAAGGAGTCAAGTATTACGATATCTAAGTCATATTATTGCATCTGTGGGTCAAGGGCTTCCTTCCCAGTTCACATGCAAAAAGACAAAAGATTAATATTTTTGTTACAGAGTTGGTATAATACATTATTGTTTTTATGCTTTTTTTTTGTTATGCTTTTATAGCACAGGATTTAGGCAAGTATTGCTACTGTTGGTGTGAATACTTTTTCATATGGACTTTTTTTTTTGCTATACTTTTATAGCGCAGAATTTAGATTGTCTAAATTAATTAAGCCAATTATTTCCCTTTAATTGTATGGAAAAATTAGGAAAAAGGGAATAAGAAGAGTGAAAATTCATAAGCAGGGTGTCAGTTTTAGAAAATTTGTAAATGAGGTAAGGGCTATTATTGATATATTATAAAAAAAATTATTGTCGCATATTAAATTACAAATTAACCATTATGCGTACACTTGTATCTGCACATATATCATATTTGCATATGAGGGTGGGAGTTGGGTTAGGTAATAAGGGGAGAGAGATTGTAAATAGGAAATCCTAAATTTAAAACATCCTCCTTACATGAAAAAAAAACTAAAGAAAAATCATATGTGCATATTTGCATGTATATTTATATTTATCAAAATAAAAATCTTATTCAGTAAGGTGCACATTGTTATGAGGGTAATTTAGTTATTTAGCAATAAAATTATTAGTTGCTTTAATTTGTGAGTAATAACCAATGCCCCAGTTACAAATTTTTTTTTTTTAAATTTACAACCTACTTAGAGATTGTTAATATTCCTATTCTTTTTTTTTTATTTTCCCAAATTATTTTGAGGACATCATACTATTGTGGAAAAAGGAAGGAGGGGACATTTCCAGGAAATGGTGCGGCAAAGACTTTGATGCCTACGGGGAAAAGCTACAGCAACTGTGTGGTCCATTATATAGCAGCCAGAATTTCTGAGACTTGAAAAAGGACAAAATGACAGGCTGGAGGCCGGGGCCATCTTCTGGATATTGGGGGAAAAAGCGTTTGTTATGTGCTAAAATGAGCTTTCTGGAATCATACAATCAATTTGCCAAGACTGAGTAAATAATGTTCTTTCCAAGAGGGCCTGCTTGATTTAGTGAATCAAGTAGATACTTAGAAGGAGCAGTTGAAGTGCATAGCTGTTTCACAGTTTGTTTTCGGTGGGTTCTGAGTAATTATAAAATACAAAAAGAATTGTACATATTTTTAAATTCAGAAAGTGTGTTCCAACTCTAAAGAATTTCACCTACTTTTAAATGTAAACACACTTTCTTCAAAGAATATCTATTACACATACTAAATGGTAAGATAGAAACAAATTTAACTTAAATGCCATCGGTTTCTATAGTATGTAAATGTGTATTTATCCTTTTGAAAAATAAGTAAAATGCAATTTTGATATCTAAACTTTGACCCTCGAATGACTGTAGCACCCAAATCAAGTGTGGTCACATGTCCAGCAATGAAATTTTAAAAAAGGTTTCATGTTTATACTTAATCGAAGGATTTTCAATTTGTCACTTCAAGCTCTTCATGTGAAACTATATTTCACAATTTTTTTTTATAATTTCATGATTTCATGGTTAAATCCAAAAAGATTTGATTGAAATGAGAGTCTCAAAGTATTTTTTTTTCCCTTTTGTTTTTAATTCGAGAGTATGGAGAGGAGAGGGGAGTTTTGAGCGTGTATCATTAGCTTGATTCAGTATTTTCTTAGGATAATTTATTTTTATATTTAGCTGAGTGATCCATGTTCTATTATTCCTTAACCTGAGCACCATGTTAGCATTTTTTTTTTTGAAAATTATTTTAAAAAAATTTGTTGGCAGACACAACATAGCACATGATTTGCTATGCACTTTTGATCATTGCGCGGACAACTAAAAGCGACAACACTCCATTATTAGTAGAAGGCCACCACCGAAAGGGGAAAGACTTGACGTTGACGACGACGACATTGTCGAGAGGAAAAATCCATGAAGCTGCAGGGAGGCTTGAAGTGGGGAGCCTTCCCCTATCCTCGCTCAGTCTTCCAAAAGCTCCCTCCGTCTCTACCCAACAACCCCTGCAAGTGCTCCGTGCCCGTGGGGGGCCACTTCTATTTTTATTATTTTATTTGACTTTATATATATATATATATTGATAATAAATTTACTAAACATTCTTCTGAATTTTTAACCAAAAATTCAACTTGAAATACAATTTAAAAATTATTTTGATCTTTGTGAATTCATTTCTTCATATTTAATTTTAGATAAAATCTCAATCAATTATCGTTGTCTTTTTTTAAAAACAGCGTGCCCTATGTCAAAAAAAAAAAGCAATCTAACATTCAAAAAACATCCTTTTACCAAATAAATAAACAAGAATGATTATATTATTTTACCACAATTTCATATTACATATATATAATCATATTATGTTATTTATTTTATATTCCACAAATATATAAATATATATATATATATATATATATATGTCATTTAAATTATTGGTAGGGTGGAGTACGAGGTTTCCTTTCCCATCCCTTACTCCATTTAAAGTTGGGGGAGAAAAATGCCCCCTCTCTTCTCTTGCCCAGCCCCCTCTCCACAGCACCCCAATCCCTGTTGCCCTCATCGCTACCTCTAAAATTGTTAGGTAAAATTAGAATGAAATAATTGGCATCTTGTGGGTGATTATTTTGCAAAGTAAACACTAGTATTTGTGTCCTTAAAACTAAGTTTAACCAGTAGAGACATTAGTCGGGTAATGATTGGTTAAAGGTTAGATTGAAAATCTTCTCAAGCTCCTCTTTCTCTCCTGCCTTCTTCCACTTTATAGGATTTAGTCAGTGTCTTCCTTTGAATTAAAAGAATACTAATATTTGTAAGGTATCCATTAATAGCCAAGGTTTCCTTACCTATTTTATGCGAAGTTCTTGGAAAAATATGATTTTAATTTTTTTTCTTTTTCTTTTTATAATGCAGTTGCTACTTTACTCAAGACTCAAAACTTGACGGTTAATAATAATACCCTCACGTCCAACTTTTCTCGTAAATACCAGGTTCAACCCTTCAACTATTACATAGATACATGCGCATAACCATTTTGCTTTTTGCTTTTTGTTATTTTGACAAAAATATAGGTGCATGTCTGTGACTCTCTCTTAATCAGGCCATAAAAAATTTTGATGCAGTACTTCTACTTGTTTCTTTATCTAATTACAATAATAGGCATTAAAGATAAAAAAAAAAAAAAAAGGAAAAGCAAGTAACATGGATACCAATTACTAGCATGAAAAGGATAAAAATAGCTGTATAAATGAAGTACAATATTTTGTTTAATCTTATGTATCGCGTTTCAAACTGTTACCCCATAATTGTATCCATTTTTCGTTGCTAAAACACTCACAGAGTCAGTAGAAGCAACCAGAAAAATTAAAAAAAAATAAGAAAATAAAAAAGAGAAACCTTCATGGAAATTAATTTCTACTTTATAGCCAATGCTACATTTTCTCGAAGTTTTACTTCAAAATTCATCAAATATGTATTAATTTTATTATTGTTGAGTTTATTCTACATTGGTTGTAGAAAGAGTGGCCGCTTGGTTATAAATGCGAGAGAAAATCTCACCCCTTGAGTTAGCTTTTGGGGTGGGAAGGCCTAACAGCGTCCAACAATCATCAGTTGTGGTTTTTCCTGATTAACAAGCACAGCTCCCTTATCGTTGTAAACGAACAGTTAATAGCGAGAAAGTCATTGGAAGATACCCTGACAAAAATACTTTTTGACCCCTTTTTCAATTTAAAAGAATGGTTGCTGTATCAAAGATTGATTAATAGTTCCTATTCCCTCATCTGTTAAGTTTTTCAGAGCATAATGGAAATGAAGGCTTCTTTTGATCACCAATTCATAATTAAACTGGAAACGCTAATCAATTGAATTCGTGTCAGATCTGGGATGTCCGTTCATCTATAACATCCCAATAATGTTTATGGGATTGGACTGCAATAAGATGGTTCCTTTTAATGGTCGAGGACTATGGTCACAATTCACAAGAAATATTATTGATCTGTTATTATCTGAATAACACGTCTCTGTTGCGAAAGCAGAGAGTGCTTTGCCACTTGCCAAGCACTAGATTATGCTGCCTGCTTTGATTTCGTAATGTGATTCCTAACTTCTATAACCTCCCTCGTGTGAACAGATCCACAATGAGAATCTCATTTTCATGTAGCTATTTTCTTTAAGTTTCAACATATGTCTGAAATTTATACTTGCCTATCTCTGTTCAATCAATACCAATCTTTGGCTTTTCTTTACCCAAAAAAATGCTCCATTCTTTGATAATGCTCTTAGGAAGTAGCTAAGTAATGCTAATCATAGCCATCTAAAATTCTTTTCAATATAGAAGCTTGAAATATTTATTGATTTAAAACGCAGCCCAGACGCGTCCCTTGAATCCGGAGGGGATCTAAAACTACTTGAGATCTGAATAAACAAAACCTGGATTAGGCTCAAACTAACTTTGTTGTGGTGTGCAGAGTCCGACTTAGATGCAAAAAGTGGGCACTTTGACACTTTAATTTTTAAATAAGTATAATTTCGACATTTTTAAAAGTTTCGTTACAAATAATCATTTTCATCATTTTAATACTTTAATTCAAATCATAAGAGAGTTCTATATAACTTTTGAAACTGTAGGCGGATTATGTAAAAAAAAAAATACTAAATTATAAAAGGGATAAAATGTAATTTGTCCAAAAATGAATGAATTCCTTCGCGACTAAGGATTCGAATCGGTTCATGCATAGGGAAAAGATGTGCAAAATAAAACAATGGCCCGCAAGATGTCTTTGGATAAAATACTACATTGTACCTTCAATCACTACATATATAGGGGTGCATATTTATCTTACAACCCCATAGCAAAATTTTGGTGAAGTAATTATTCTTTTTTTTTTAAATTTACTAGAGCATGTCAGTAAACAATCATAAAAAGAAGAAAACAAATAACATTGATACTAATTAGTACCAATCAAAGACTAAAAACATTTTCATAAATGAAGTTAACTGTTTCATTTAATTTTATGTCTCAGGTTTCACCTCCACTCTTTCCTCTTGCTAAAACTTTCAGAGTCATCAAAAGACAAAAGTAACCAAAAAAAAAAAAAAAAAAAAGATCTGCATATCTCTTGAAGGAGATCTAACCCTACTTGGATGTTCATCCACCTACTTGGATGTTCATCCAAATAACAGTCCCATTAATTTTATCATCAATAGAAGTTTCTCCAACTTCTCCTGATTTCCCGGGCTTTCATTCTCCTGTTTTTTCAAGCAGAAGTCCATTAAAATGCCGGCTTTGATCAGTTAATTCAACCGCCTGATTTTTCATCTTTCTGGCATGGCCTCCAATCAACAAACGGTTCAAAAATCCCTCCTGTTGTTCCCTTCTCTGTAATGCAAGGAAATCATTGTCTAATATTTCTACTTCCTCCAGCCAATGTTTGACCTCAATTTTCCCCTTCTGTCGTCCAGATAGCTCTGCTCTTTCCACTGCCTCCTTTATGTCAGATGCTCTGCTCCTCAATGCTTTCAGATTCCAGGACAGCAATTGCATATCAGACCCCAAGCCCAAGTAACTCGTCCCTGCGTCCACTGATAGATTTGCAGCCCCTTCAAATGCTATGTCCTCCACCTTCTCACTGAACTTGCCAAGCAGTCGATACATTTCAGCTGTAGTCTTCGTAATGATAGACATAATGATTTGCATCACCATAACCATGGCCTTCAAACTTGCGTCCAAAATCTAATAAAAAAAGAACAAATAAGGAATTTCACTGGTAGTTTTTACAACAAAAAGAATTGATGAAACGAAATGCGCTGCCCTCATCTCAACTGCTATGTCCTCCACCTTCTCTGTGAACTTGCCGAGCTGTGGTATCATTTCAGTTATAGCCTTCCCACTGATATTAAAAATGATTTGCATCACCATATCCATGGCCTTCAAACTTGCATCCATCTAATAAAAATAGACCAAAAGAGAATATGTTAGTTTTTACAACATAAAGAATTCATGAAACAAAATGCTCCCCTCTCAACTGCTGTGTCCTCTACCTTCTCTATAACCTTGCCAAGCAGTAGTATCATTTTAGCTGTAGCGTTCCCAATGATATGCACAATGATTTCCATATGGACGGCCTTCCAAACTGCATCTGTCATCTGATAAAAAGAGACCAAAGAATTTTAGATTTTACAACAGCAATAATTGATGAAACAAAATGTGCCCTCTCCCCCTGCAAATCCCGTGCTTTGTTGCTAGATAATGTGTGTCAAATAAATTATACCTTTAAACTTCAACAGGAAAGGTCTTTGAAGAATGAAATATACCTTAAAGATTTCTTGAGAATGAAATATATCTTAAAGCTAATGCGATGAGAATCGTCACAAGGACGAGAAGAACGGCTGATGGACGAGGGATAGGTGGGTTAATAGAGGAAGAAGCAACCTCTTTTTAGACGTTGAGATTGACGATGTAAATCATGAAACCCTGGTAGGAAAGTCATGGGAAGAACTTGGTAACTGGTTAGAAACGTGGTATAAAATTGCTAAGATTGTCCAGCCGATAAATCAATTAATTAACAATAAGATTAAGTAGAAGTCCAGATTAAAGTTGCGGTATTCCTAGCAAGATCCTTCTGCTTTGGATTGAAATCTACTACTACTTGAAATATGGTTGAGAATGCTTGTAATATCATAGAAATCATTTCCAATTAATTAGATAGTGCTCGTTTTCTGTATTGATTCAATGAAACAACAAAAGTAACTTTTAAACTTTTTTTTTCATTTTTTGATGATCATATTTCAAGTGAACCCAAGCTCTACAAGCAAAAATGGGTGGGAGGAAGGCTTGAAAGTCAAATATGAGTTTCAATAAGACACAACTGATAGATTTGCCAGCTCAACGTGATTGGGGTCTTGTGGAACAAAATATTTCTTTCATGGTATAGCCCACAAGATTCTTTAATTTCAGCAATTGCCCAATAGCCCACAAGTCCACAAACTAGACCAAGAATCGATGGGCTCCTTACAAACTCCATCCCGTTACAGTTTTTCACTCTCGAAGTTAAGTTTCTTGCGGCGAGGCCCAGAAGCTTATGAAACCCTCCTTATTCGACATTGTACTCTACTTTATTGTCTATCTATATCTATATGTATTGCAGAATGAGTTTTTAACAAAGATTCTTTCAATGGCTTCTAAACTTTTTATTCTTTTTTTTGAGATTTTTTTATTTATTTTAATACATAAAAAGTAGTGGGTTATAATCAACTTTATCACCAATCAAATTTAAAATTTAAAACATTCCCACTATCTACTTCATGTTACCACTTATAGTTTGTTATTTATATTTTAAATCTTTTTTACTCCTTAATTAAGGACAAATGCTCATTCGTATGCTATTTTAATACAATGTTACATTTTTATAATTAAGAAATATTGATCACCACACTAACCCTATAACCACCCCTACAAATGAGCTTTGCAAATTACAATCACGTTTCAAAAACAAATCACAAATGTACAACTAAATATAAAGTTGAGGGAGTAAAGTGTAGTTAAATGTAAAGTTAAGGGGCTTACTATATTTAACTCTATAAAAAAATCCAAAAAACGGAACAAGTAGTGGGTTATAGATTTTTGTCTAAATATTTGTATTTATTTTAATACATAAAAAGTGGTGGGTTATAACTAACCCTATCACCAGTCAAATTTAAAATTTAAAACTTTTTCATAATTTACTTCATAAACCATTTATAGTTTGTTGTTTATACTTTAAATCCTTTTTACTCCTTAATTAAAGACAAATGCTCATTCACATGCTATTTTAATACAATTTTAATTTGGAAGCATACAACATGATCAAGAAACAGCAGAACCAATTAGGACTAGATTTTGACCCAAAAAAAATTATACCTAGATGTCACTGGCACATTGCCGTAACTTGCAATGCCAATTAGGACTATTTAGCGCTTTTTTCTTTTGCAAGGAGTTAGGACGCTTTAAAACTTATTTAGGCAACATTTGTCTCATCAGTAATTTGAGTATCAAGTTATTGAATATACTATAAATCCTATAATATCAGTCTACTACAAAAAATAATATTTTACTAGCATGTGGTATTTGCGTACAAAATTTCAGAGGTAAATCAAATGATTTTACTTATATTCGATATAATTTGAATAGTTTTTTAGCGAATATAACTATACTATGCAGGACTATCACTTTGTACAATTGGAGTTAGCAAATTGTATATCAATCACAATTTAGATTTTGCTCGATGCCTGCGCAGTTGGTGAGTTCCATCAGTAACACTACATCAAAATTTTAATGTTGTTTCATACTCTTATCAACATGTGTTTCAAAAAATTGTAGGTTTGAAAATGATACATGTGCTCGAAAGTTAGTTACGTGGTTGAAGTCAAGCAATTTTACAACATCACAAGCATTGTTGATAGCAAATTCAAAGAGAATATGGATATCCGAATATACAATCATGCATACGGTAAACTTACTCTATTTAATTTAATTACTGCACAAATTTTTTAAATTTATAATCATAACCTATACCTTCTTTCATTTTTACTAGGTTAAACATATTTCAAATACTTGTTTACATTCAGAGCATTAATATAGAAAACATGTTCAATGAGTTATGCAAAAATTGTGGACAACTATGTGAAAGTCATTTTTCAAAAATAGTGTGTATGCATTGTAATGACGTGGTCGATACTGTTGTTAGGTAATTAATTTCATGTACCTTTAATTTCAACAAATTTTTCTGTATTGTATCTAACATTTTATTTGTCAAATAGGTACAATGTTAATATACAAATCAAAGATTCCAGTGGTAACATGCATCTTAATTTACAGGACAGACATGCACAATTCGTATTTAGTTGTGATGCTTTTTATCTCAGAGAATTACAAAGAAAGGTAGAATTTCTTGATATATGTTTATTTTTTATAATGCTATTTATAAACTATGTTAACAAAAAAAAACACTAATTTTGAATTTCGCATGTACTTAATTCTCAGAATAATAGTGATAGGTTATTCAACCAACGAATCAATTCATGCAAAGATCGTGCATTTTTCATTTGTAGTACGCATTCCACAAAATTCAATAGAATTAATTAAATCACCAATTTTGGCTTTCGTACTAAAAGTTAATTGGTGTGAAGAGTGTTCGCACCTTCATGCAAAATTATTAAATCGAATGCAGAATATTTGTAAGTATTTCATTTTAACAACATTTAATTACATTCATTTTATTCATATATCATTCATTTTCTAATATAAATTTTTATTTTTTTTTAGGATCTATCTTCCGAAAAAGGTAATTTTTGAATAATATATACATTCTATCTTATTTCAAACTATTGTTAGACATATATTATATTTTAATTGTGTTGATACAATTTTTTAACAGTTTTTAATCACTCTTTTATTTTCATTTTTTAAATAATATCAGCACCGTGCGTAGCACGGGTATTCACACTAGTTATATAAGTAGTAGGCATCTATTAAACTCCAACCATATTTCAAAAAAAAAAAAAAAGGTTGGAGTCTTGCATTTTTTTGGTAGAAAATAATTCAATCCTTTTCAGGATGTCAAGAATATAATGTTTCTCCCTAATTTCAAACTTTGTAGAGGGATTTTTTTTTTTAGGGGGCTCACAATCATCACAAATCATCTTCTTTTTCAAATCTTTTCTTTTATATCCTTTTGTCCTCCCAACTCCCAAGTGTGCTATAAAAAAAGCCATTTACCAGGAGGCATTTTTAGAAAGAATGTTCCATCAAAGGGGTAATTTTACCACGTTAAGATTCAGAACTTCAAACAACTCCTTTATTATTTGGTTTTCCTCTCATAAAAGTTGCCAGTCTTTTCCATCTTTTTCATAAAACAAGTTTCAATTTTGAATCTTTCAACAAATTAAATATAACTACAGCTTGAGCCCTTTTCAGAACCTGACTTTACTCAAAATTTGACAATTATTGTTCACTTTTTTTTGTTCAAGTAGTCAAATTTTTAGGAGGATAAAATCAAGAAAAATATATGATAACAACTAATACACAAGCAAACCTTCTTTTCTTTTAAGGCCTTGGGTCCAATTATGCTTCCTAATACGCTGAGAATCATCACAAGGATGAGAAGAACAGCCGATGGACGAGGGAAAGGTGGGTTAATAGAGGAAGAAGCAATCTCTTTTTAGACGTTGAGATTGACGATAAAAATCATGGAAACGTGGTAAGAAAGTCATGGGAAAAAACTTGGTAACTGGTTAGAAACCTGGTTAGAATTGCTAAGATTGTCCAGCAGAAAAATCAATTAATTCGTAATAATTAAGATTAGAAGTCCAGATTAAAGATTGCGGTATTTTCTTCTGTAAATTTCCTAGCAAGATCCTTCTGCAGAAATTGATGTCCAGTTTTCCACGAAGGATCAATTGTCTTGATCATTTCACCAACAACTGATAATGTCTCGGCTTATAAATGTCATTTTCAGCCAGCTATGTAGAAATTCTGGTCTTCTTTTTGTAATACCTTTTTTCCCTTCTTTTTTGAGTTTTGATTCTCCCTCTTCATCTATTGCTGCAACTGCTCGAATATGTAAAGAGTAATTGCTGATGCTTTACCATATATGTACGTGAAAAGGTATTGCACTTAGGGTAATATCAGGTGATAATCTACTATCTACCTATCTATTTCATTATCACTATTTTACTATTATATTATTATACTGTTGATATGTATTCAACTATGAGCTTTCAATTAAGCTTACCGGAAATGGTGTTGCACTTAGGGTAATATCAGCTGATAATCTATTATCTATCTATCTATTTTCATTATTAAATAAAATATATGACGAGTCTAGGCATATCAATTGTAATGTCAACTGTATAGTAGAGGCTCAAATGGTCGCAAACTTTGTCATTTAAATAATACTTGGGAACATCTAATGCAAGCTTTTGGCCTAGAAATCAATTCTTGGCCAGTGAACTGTATTTGAAATCTGGACATTCAACTATTAAGTATTTAATGTCTTTTCCTACTCTTGATTGATAAATTAATAGTACAGTTAATCTTGTCATCAACTGCGGTCCCTTCTATCCCCTCATTTACAAGCAAAAGCCCAGCAAAATTGGGAAAATTTAAAAAAAAAAAAACTCCCCTAAGGTTTTGCCTAATGTCACTTAACACTTTTGAAATTTTAAAAATATCATTGACCCCCCCCCCCCCCCCCCAACACAAAAACCATATGTTTTGTAACAAACTCACCACTACATCATAAAAATATTCTTAAAACAATTATTTAAAGAGAGAGATGTAGTTTTGCTTCAACTTTACCCTTTTGTGTTGTCCTATCTTGAAAAATTTACCAAATTGATTTCTCACATATATTTGAATGGGAGAACTAAAAAAATTGAAATGGAGTGTTAAATGCAATAATAATTGGTAGAATAGTACTTTTTTATTTTTGGCTTTTTCCAGATTTTTTTGGCTTACCTATTTGTTAGAATAACAAAAGAAACTCAATTAAAGGTTGGCATGTGAAGATAAAAACGTGGCAAAGAGAGACATTTCAGTGCTAAAGAATTATTGGATTACGCATTTTTTATAGATTTAAATTTATTGACTTCTCTTTATATATATATATATATATATATATGTGTGTGTGTGTGTGTGTGTGTGTGTGTGTGTGTGTGTGTTTGAAATAATGAGGATAATTTGATATAAGGTTGACATAAGAAGACTATAAGTTGAGAGAGATGGTGTTTAGGGAAAAAATAATAATTAGAATTGCCAAATCTTATACATTTTGATTTTTTTTTCCAGATTCTTTTTTCATAAATTTTTTAAATAGTGAGAGTAAATATAAGATTGCATGAAACGACATAAGTAGGGAAGCAAGGGTGTTAAGAATTTTCACATCCAAAATTTTTTTCCCTACATTAGTAGGGTGCTTAATTGTTATTAAATTTACGAATATTTTTCATTGATTTTGACCAAATATGATATTATTGGATAGATTCTACTTATATTTGGCAACTAGTGTTGATTTCAGGAATATGGCAAGAAAAAGAGTCAAAAAGGGTATTAATGAAGATTCTTAGCATGTTCCGTGTGGTGGCCGCACCACAGTCGAGCCCTCAGGTCCGACGACACGGGATTCCAACCGATAAACAAGTTTTCTATTCCCATTTGATTTCTAATTGTATCTTGGCCGGCAGGTGCAGAATTTAGTCCTTGTTTTCTGGTAGCAATGAATAATCAGGAAACATGTACTATTTTCGTATAAGGAGTAGGACTCTCTTTTCCTTTTTATATAAGATTAGTAAGTAGCAACGAAAAGGGTAGAGAAAAAGGATTGTCTTTGTTCCTAAGATTAAAACTACCAGTCTCGGCGCTAGCCACAAGAAGCAACCGATTTATCTTCGTTTCTTTTGGATGAGAAAGCAACCGACTTATCTTCATTTCTTTTGGTTTCTCACCGTGGAATATTCATGCAACTTTTGTCAATAAAATTGCTTGGATTATTCCTAACGATGAGCAGCTAATTTCTTTTCTAGTCAAAAAGTAACAAAGGATTTGGTTCATCCATAATTGTGAGATCTAGTTATTTTATCTATTTCTTTTGTTTGTTAATAATAATATGTTTTCTGATTTAATTTCTCATAGCTGTTTTATTGTTTGAATATCAAGGATCCAATGTTTAATTCAACTTAGCAACCTATTGCCAATTAAGATGGTTAAATCCGTAATTGTTTAATTGTCTTAAATTAGGGGTGACTAGCGTAATTGGTTTCATGTTAGGGAAATATATGATTTAATTTAAATAAATTATGGTAGTGTTTTTATTCATTAGAACATGATTTTTCTAGTTTCTAATGCAATCAAAAAATTAAATTCTATGAGCGTACCTAGGATTATTTCTTGGTTAGGAAAGTGGTTAACATGCATATCTTAACTATTGAGACGATAAGAAAAAGTTGATTGTCATCGCGTATTTGACAACTATAACATGTTTATTAACAAATAGATGAAATAATTATTGCATCAATGAGCAGTTGTATGAACCACTTTCGAAGTTATTTACTTGGCTAGAGTTTGTTTATAATTGATTTAAATTTTATTTATTTCAGTTTAATTGTTTTTATTTATGTTAATTATTTATTTTAATTTCAATTTCTCAAACCCCCATTTAATTCTTGTTTGGAAGGAAATAAATCATCCAAGACCTGAGGAGACGACCCTACTCACCGCTATACTCGAATTTAAATTGTTAGAGTAGGAATTTTAAATTTGGTGATTTGACACCCATCACACATAAATGTTAGCTTTAGTAAGGGTGATTTAGTATAAAGTTCGTATAAAGGGCTAAGAAATTTGGAAGGACAAGGGTACTTAAATTCAAATATAATTGCTCAAGTAACTGTTATTTTTACAGACTAGATTTGTTTTTTGGTTCTATGTGTTATTTGCCTATATAATCATAATACTATCAAAGATGATTTAATCCCCAATTGGCATAGGAAGATTAAATAATTAAAAAACTAAGTGTAAAATAGGAAAATGGTTAAAATAGCCATTTTATTGTAGTAAGTTTGGTTTTCTCTTCCATATTTGTTTGTGTAATGTATATTTAAACTAGTAAGGGTAATTTAGTCAATTCATATGCATTTATGGTTATCAGTGGTCCCATCCACGGACAAGAGAGGTAGGTAATATTTTTGAAACTTTAAAGGCGTTAAGTGCAATTAGGTAAAACCTTTGGGGAGGCTTCTAAAATTATACCATGAAAATTTTGACTTTGGTCGGTAAGTGGTGCCGCCTGATCTTGCGACTTTCTCACATGGCCTCCAACGAACAAAAACTTCTCATGTTGTGCTCTTCCTCACAGTACAACAAAATCATTATCTAATTTTCTACTTCTTCCAGCCAATGTTTAATCTCCGATTTCCTCTTCGCTCGTCCTGATTGTTCGACTCTTTTGATTATCTCCTTTATGTTAGATGCTCTGCTGTTAATGCCTTCAGATTCCCAGCCATTGATTGCATATCAGATCCCGGTCTAAAGTAACTTGCCCTTGTATTCACCGATGGCTCTGCTGTCCTTTTTGCTGCTATGTTTTCTTCCACCTTCTCTTTAAACTTGCCAAGTAAACGTATCATTTCCACTATAGCCTTCGCAATGATATGCATCATCCAAGGCCTTCAACATATGTGTCATCTAATAAGAACAGACCAAAGAATGATCTAATCAGATGGGCAACAATAGCTTTGAAGAAAACACAAAATTTTTAAGTGTGAAATCAAGAGAAAAAGAAAAAGTCAACATTAAAAGCTTTTGTAAGTTTATTTATCTTGAAATCTTTAATGGGCATGATCTTGAGGGAAATTTTGGTATACTACTGAATTGAAGGCATTAAGAACCACGAGGCTATGAAGAAATGATGATATATTAGTAGGGGGAAAATGCAATTTTCTTTCCTAGTAACTTTGACAAAGTTACGTAAACATGGGGACAACTGAGAAAGCCTTGGAAAGAGACTCAAGAAGATCACAAGTGAGCCTAACTACCCTACAAAATGGAAGGACTATTATGATAATTATGATTGTCTAGGGCAATAATTGCTTGAAATGGAAATCAGGAAAAAAAGCACGCATAGAAAGGTTTAAATTGATAGAGCGAAATAACATTCTTGGAGTATAATGTGACCAAAAATTTTGGCATAATACCCCAAAACAGTTTTTTGATATTCAAGGAATAATCACAAATAACTGTATCAGTGCTCCAATTACAATCAAGCACAGAAAAAGCATAATCTAGCTAGGAATAGAAAGCTAAACATGACGAAAAACAGCTACTGTAATACAGCTAAAGCATGTATCAAAAGGAAGATTGATGCTGGTAGACAAGGCTTGAATTTACACTTCTTTTTGTAACTTCACCCCTCTTGCAGCAGCCATTTTGTGGGTACCTAGAATAGCTATCTTAACCTGAGAAATATTAACAGACAATACTTGATCAGCATCGTCAGAAACACAAAGCAAATGCATGCACGATCATGCAAGTTACTTTGCAATTGTACTTCCTGCCAACTTATTGCGGCTCTCACTTACATGAATTTGGAAGCTTTTTTGGGCAAAATAATAAGAGCTTTTATTGATCAAAGCAATAAGGCTTATACGCAATGGTAGCAGGACATAAACACACTACTACACCTTGCCCCATCACACAAGACACTACTAGTCTGCTATACTATTAGATGAGGCACTTCCAGTCCAGCCCCCACTCAAGAACAATAGACTAGTTTTTCTGAGTTTTTGGAAAACTTGTCCAAAAACCAGTTGCATATCTACCTGCTTCAACAATTGCCTCCATAATTCCAGAACAATCAGCAGGTTTTGACTGAAAAATGATAGCATTCTTGAATCTCCATATGTGGTACACCGTTGCAGCAAAGCACAATCTTCTCAACTGGTTTGCAAAGGAGTTTGATCCCCAGTGTGTCACAAGACAAGCTAGATCCTCATCCCAGGAGTATGATCCTCTAAAGGTCAGGCACATATGCTGAACCTTAGTCCACACATACATATATACCTGTAGCTTTACCTGGAAAGCCACTTCAGAAAAGGGGAAAAACAAGACAACCTTCGAAGCAGGAAATGGAAAAAAAAAAAAAAAAAAAGAACATAGAGATCAGCCCATTCACAGAATAAATTGATAAAGACACTGAATTTGAAAATGAAGAAGAAGATAGAAAGAGAGAGAAAATAAAATATTTAAATTTACAGAAA
Organism: Coffea eugenioides; assembly: GCF_003713205.1. Classification (NCBI taxonomy): domain Eukaryota; kingdom Viridiplantae; phylum Streptophyta; class Magnoliopsida; order Gentianales; family Rubiaceae; genus Coffea; species Coffea eugenioides. The sequence continues at coordinate 39,336,068 of NC_040039.1, forward strand.
TAAGAAAAATTTTTAAAAAGATATTAAAAAGCTATTATATTAATGACTATAAGAAAAGGGGCAGTTAGCAGTTCAATGCCACAGGAAAGGTTTGGCGGAGGAAAACTTGAGCCTCTTAAGAAAAAGGGGAAAGACAGAGAACATTCAACAGCATAAATGTATAATGTCTTTCAACTCAAAAATAGATAAGAGGAAGGAAAGAAAGAGAAACTATAGTATTGGAATCCACAAAAATCACAAAAACCTTAAAAAAAAAAGTAGAACGATATACGTAGTAAATTACGTAATTAATCGAAGAAAGGGTGTTAGCAGTTATGTACCGCAAGGAAGGTTGTCGCCAGAGAAAAACTTGAGCCTAATATGGAAAGAGTTGATATTGATTCCTATGCAGCTCATTCTGGGAACGCATATCATTTTGGGAAAGTTCAATGTGGAAAAAGCTAAAATTCTATGCTAGCGGGGAAGCAGATCATTTTGGGAAAGCTCAAAGAAAGGGGATGGTTGGTAACTGATAGGGTGTTAATTGTTGGTTATTTTATTATTAATTTTCCCTTTGTCTTTGCCAAATATTGTTTTAATTATTGATATTTATTTATATTTGGTATTTGGACTTAATTTCAAGAAGTGGAACTGAAATGTGCTAAAAAGGAGAAACCATCTTGAGAAAAAGACTCCAAGCGTGGGAGATTTTCCACGAGCCTGGCCCACGTTGTACTGGAACCATATTGCGCTTCCTTTTTGCTGATTAGGAGTGTTTTGGAGTATTGAAGTTTTTGATTATCAAGAGGAAACTAAAAAGGAGGACTTCGGAGAACTACAAGGGATGGACTCTTTTCTCAATTGCGTGGGGACCACGGATATGAAGCATAAGTCATCTTTTGGACTTTAAAATGAGAAACAAACGTACAGAGGGTGGCTTTTGTTCCTAATTCGGCGGGGACCACTAGACAAGTAGTTTTTGTTTTAGAATAGGAGAGCTTCGTTTTGGGAGTAGCTTCTAGCTAGTTCCTTCGTATTCATTACTTTATATATAGCTTTGCCGTTTTCTTCTAGGGGGGAAGACGAAGACATAGCTTGTTTTCAATAATTACTTCTGCACTTTTGCATGGGATTTCCTCTATGAAGATGAATTAAATCCCTTCGTCTAGTCGAGGAACAACGGAGGACTTGGTTCTACTAAATTTGTGAGATCAAATTAATTTTTATTTATTTCCATTATTCACTGGTATTCGTCTATCTTCTGCTTTATGTTCATATGGTTGTTTTATTATTCGATTATCCAGGGCCCGGATTCTAGATTAATTCAATAACCTGAAGCCAATTAGGGTAGTTAAATCCGTAATTGTTTAATTATTCTAAATTGGTGGCAACTGGCATGATTGGGTTTGTGTCAGGGAGATAGACAGACTAACTTAAAGAGACCCTCGTAGCGTGTTGATTGGTTAGAATTAGGCTCTTCTAATTATTCATGCAATTAGGGAATTAAATCCTACGATCGTACCTGGGGTTGTTTTTGGGTTAGAGAAATAGCTAACGGTCGTACCTTAGCTATCAATGAATTAAGGGAAGGTTGATTGTTTATCGCGTGTATGGCAACTATAACTAATCTATCAATAAATGTTGGAATTACCTTGAATCGATGATCAGTTGCATGAATTATTTCTGAAGTATACCCTTGGCTAGAGTTTCTCTTAGTTATTTCTTTTAATTAATTATTTTCTGCATTTAATTTGTTTAGTTGGCATTTGATACCAAAACCCCCTCCCATTAATCTTGATTTGAAAAGAAACAAAATATCTTGCTAGTCCCTGAGGAGACGACTCTGCTTACCACTGTCTACTAGTTAGGAAATTCAGTTAAATAATTAATTCAGGTATATCGGATTAAGCAAACTCTTCGGGAACAGGGTGAATCAAATAACCCATTGCACACCTAGAGTCCCTGCGCCAGTACTCGAATTGATTATTGGCTGTTTTAAGTGGTAATTAGGTTTTATTTATTATTATTGCACAGGTTCGGCACCTGTCAATTTTTGGCGCCGTTGCCGGGGACTGATGCCTGTTTAATTTGTTTCTTTTTGAGTTCATTTTATTTTCATTTCCATATTTTTTCCCTCTTATTTTTTTTTCCTTTTTTTTCTTTACTAGTTTATGGCTGCTAACACTCCGTATTTTGGTGATAGACTGGATTTTGTTTCCAGAGAAGGCAATGAGGCTTGTTTTTTTGCTAAGTTTGCATATTCAGAGGCACTAAACTCTATTAGAGAAAGAATGGCTGCTGCAACCTGTAAAATTTGTTATGCCAGGGATCATTCAACCGGTATGTGCCCCGAATATCAAAATAATCTGAGTGTCCCACTCAATAATTATGGAGATTTTTCACCCTGGTCTCAAACGTGGTATAACCCTAATCCAAACGGGTATGATCAAGGATGGTGGGATAACTCCAATTATAATTATACAACAGGGCCAATGAATTTTCAGCAGCCAATGAATTTTCAGCAGTATGAGTCTCAAGAATCATCATCTATGTCAGGTATGTCTCTTGAAAAAATAGTTGAATCAATAGCTACTAATACATATCAATTCCAACAGGAGACACAAATGAGAAATGGGATGATGATGGATGCAATGAGTAATCTGGCAGATCAAATATGTCTATTGACATCCAGAATAAATCGATTGGCTTCTCAAATTGAAGAATTGCCCTCGAAAACCATTATTGATTTTGAAGAAAATGAGAGTGCAATTGGCTTGACTAGTGATGAGGAGATGCAAGAGTGTCAAAATGAGAGATCTTGATAGGGTACAATTTGTTAGTAATTTTATTATTAATTTCCCCTTTTATCCCTGACAAATATTGTGTTAATTGCTGATATTTACTCATATTTGGTATGTGGACTTAATTTCAGGAATAAAGCAGAAAACTACCAAAAGGAGGGACTTTATGGAAAATATGGAGACTTCTAAGGGCTTCAATGCTTGGGTCCTTGAATTGGTGGGGACCACAAGCTAGTGGAAGGCATCTAGTCATTTGGACTCTAAAAAGAAAGCTACGGAAGGAGACTTGGGGCAAGAAGTATTTTGAAGACTTTGTCCACATGTGTGGGGACCACGTAGAGAGCCTTTAGTTATCTTTCTTTTGTGGCTTAAATAGGGAACGTAGAGTAGCAGAGGGATATCTCTGGTTTTAGTCTTTTAGTTTAGTTTTAGTTTTTCCCTTCTTCTGACTGGCCTCTGACACACGCCAGGTGTTCGACAAAATTTCCCAACGGGAAAAACACATTTTATTCCTTGCTTCTTAATAGAAAACGCTATGCTTTTGCAATCCATTAATTCGTGTGATGATTTAATTATGCGGCGTGGCTAAGTCTTCCATCTAGTCAAGGGTCAACTCGACGGCGCAGTCCCGAAAACCTGTGAGATCTAATTAGTTTTCACGCGTTCCTTAATTTATTAATATTTGCACGTTGCCTGCTTGTATTTTCATGGGATTATTTTATTAATTGGATGTCAAGGGCCCGATGTTCAATGTGATTTATTAGTCTCGTGCCAATTTAGTCAATTAAATCCGTAATTGTTTGATTGATTAATATTAGTGGCAACTGGTGTGTTTACACATTAGGGGAACGTGCAATCTAATTTAAATAACCCTCGTAGCGTGTTATTGGTTAGGGCTAGGTTTTTCTAATATTAATGCAATTGGGAAATTAATTCCTACGGTCGTACCTAGGAGTATTTTCTGGTTAGGGGTGATCAATGGTCGTACCTTGGTTATCAATAATTTAAGGAAAAATTGGTCGTCAGACTATAACTAGCCTATTAATAAATTAAGTGAACCTCTCCTGCATCAATGATCGGATAAATGGACTGTGCCTGAATAGTTGCATCCTTGGCTAGAATTTATTTATTCTTGATTTAATTCCTGCTATATTCGTGCTAGTTAATTATTTATTTTTAGTTGAATTGTTTAATTATTTTTAGTTTCATTCCGGTAAAACCCCCCCCTTATCAATTGGACTTTAAGAAGAGACAAATATCTCCAGTCCCTGAGGAGACGACTTTACTTGCCACTGTCTACTATTTTTGCCAACTAATTAATTCTGGTATATCGGATTCAGCAAACTCTTCGGGAACAGGGTGAATCAAGTAACCCATTGCACACCTAGAGTCCCTGCTCCAGTACCTAGGATTAATTATTGACAGCTCTTAGTGGTAGCTAGGTTCTACATTATTATTATTATTATTGCACAGGTTGACGACCTGTCAATTTTTGGCGCCGTTGCCGGGGACTGGCGTTATTATTTGTTTCTTTTTAATTTTCATTTTTTGCTCTAATTTTTTGGTACTTTTCTAGTGTATGCCTAGGTCCTCTCGTGCAGGTGAATTGATTTTTGACCCTGAAGTAGAGAAAACCGCGCGTAGAACAAGGAAAGAAACCAGACAGCTCAGAGAGGAGCACTCCAGGGCTACATCTCAGAGACCTGAGCCCGAAGTTGAACTAGCAGATTCGTTTGGTGACACTTCAAGTGATTTTTGCCAAGAGAGCGTCGACATGGCAAACACACAAACATTAAGGGAGTTGGCTGCTCCAAACTTGACCCAACAACCTCTTTGCATAACTTTTCCTCGCCTTAGTGAGAATGCAGCTTTTGAATTAAAACCTGGTTTAATACATTTGTTGCCTGTTTTTCATGGTCTGCCAGGAGAGGAACCCCACAAACACATGCAGGAATTTGATGTGGTGTGTTCGAGTATGAAACCTTCGGGAGTAACTGATGAACAAATTAAATTAAGGGCCTTCCCTTTCTCTCTCAAGGATTCGGCAAAGGACTGGTTATACTGTCTACCTGCAGGCATTATCACCACGTGGCCAGAGATGCAGAAAAAATTTTTTGAAAAATATTTCCCTGCATCCAGAGCTGCTAGTTTGCGAAAAGAAATATGTGGCATCAAGCAATTTCACGGAGAATCCTTATACGAATATTGGGAGAGGTTCACCAGGCTGCGTACCCGATGCCCGCATCACCAAATAAGTGATCAACTGCTGATTCAGTACTTCTACGAGGGATTACTGATGAACGATAGAAATATCATTGATGCAGCAAGTGGTGGTGCACTGGTGAATAAGACTACCCAGGAGGCATGGGACTTAATCGAGCGAATGGCAGAGAATTGCCAGCAGTTTGGTACGAGAGCAGATGTTCCTACGAGAAAGGTCAATGAGGTAAGTTCATCTTCCATTGAACAGCAGTTATCGGAATTAACCTCATTTGTTCGACAGATAGCTGTAGGAAATGCACAGCAGGCCAAAGTGTGTGGGATTTGCACGAATATTGGTCATACCACTGACTCGTGCCCACAGTTACATGAAGAGGGAATTGAGCAAGCAAATATGGCTGGTAACATGCCCATGCCACGTAGACAGTATGACCCCTATTCCAACTCATACAATCCGGGTTGGAGGGATCATCCAAATCTAAGCTATGGGGGAAATAAGCAACAAAATTTCATCCCCAATAGACAGCAGGGCTTCCAGCAACAATATCAAACAAGGAATCAACCCTCCTCTACCTCAGGTATGTCCCTAGAAGACATGGTTAAAACCATAGCCTCTAATACTATGAAATTTCAACAGGACACTGAGGCCAACAATCAAGAGATGAAAGCACGTATGCAAAATTTGGAAAATCAGATGAGTCAATTAGCCTCAATTGTCAACCGACTAGACTCCCAGGGGAAGGGAAAACTTCCATCCCAACCTGAGGTGAATCCCAAGAATGTAAGTGCAATGACCCTCAGGAGTGGGAAAGAGGTTGAAGGTCCAGCACCAGTGGCTCCGAAGGACAAGAATGAGGACCGTATTGAGAAGGAGCTTGAGGAAGAAGGAACTCCTGGCACAAATGAAGAGGTACTACGTAACCCAGTGGGTCCAGTTAAGCCTAACCCACCACCTTTTCCTAGCAGGTTGGAAAGGCCTAAAAAGCAAGACAAGGAAAAGGAAATTTTGGAGATGTTTAGGAAGGTGGAGATAAATATCCCTTTACTTGACGCAATTAAGCAAGTACCCCGGTATGCCAAATTTTTGAAGGACCTATGCATCAATAGGAAGAAATTGAGGGGAGATGAAAGGATAATCGTGGGAGAGAACGTATCTGCAGTGCTTCAAAGAAAACTTCCACCAAAGTGCGGAGACCCGGGTATGTTCACTATTCCTTGTAAAATAGGGAACACTAGCATTAGGAATGCCATGTTAGACTTAGGAGCCTCTATAAATGTGATGCCCAAGGCTATATATGCTTCTCTGAATTTGGGCCCCTTAAAAGAAACTGGCATTATAATTCAATTGGCTGATAGGACTAATGCTTATCCTGATGGGGTGATAGAAGATGTGTTAGTACAAGTGAACAATTTAGTGTTCCCTGCTGATTTTTATATTCTTGATATGGGTGATGAACGTTCTCCAAATCCATCACCAATTTTGTTGGGGAGGCCCTTCTTGAGCACGGCTCGTACAAAAATTGATGTTAGTAAGGGCACCCTAACGATGGAATTTGATGGAGAAATAGTTCATTTCAGTATATTTGAGGCCATGAAATATCCGTGTCATTCTAATGCTGTTTTTGCTGTGAGTATAATTGACCCTTTGGTGCAAGAAGTATTTGAGATTGATGGCAGGGATGAATTGGAGGTAGCAATCACCAAGCATTTGGATCTGGAAGCAGCATGCGAAATGGAGTTAGACATCAATTTGCAAAGAATGGTTGGAGCCTTGCATTCACTAGGCCAAAGTCCTCTAAGGTATGATGTTGCTCCTATATTTGTGCCTGAACCACACCTAAAGCTATTACCTTCTATCGTGCAGGCACCTGAAGTGGAGTTGAAGCCTCTGCCCGAGCATTTAAAGTATGCCTTTCTAGGTGAAAAAGAGACGTTACCAGTGATAATATCATCCAAATTATCACCCACGGAGGAGGATAAGCTGCTACGCGTTCTAAGGGAGCATAAGGAAGCTATAGGTTGGACAATTGCAGATATCAAGGGTATAAGCCCGTCTGTGTGCATGCATCGAATTCGCTTGGAAGAGGATGCTAGGCCGATAAGACAACCACAAAGGAGATTGAACCCCATCATGATGGAAGTGGTCAAGAAAGAGGTAATCAAGCTTCTGGACGTAGGAATTATTTTCTCTATCTCAGACAGCCCATGGGTAAGTCCGGTCCAAGTGGTGCCAAAGAAAGCAGGGGTAACTGCGGAAGAAAATCATGAAGGGGACCTTGTTCCAATTCGAAAGCCTACGGGTTGGCGCCAGTGCATCGATTACCGTAAATTGAACGCAGTGACCAAGAAGGATCATTTTCCCCTTCCATTCATTGATCAAATGGTTGAAAGGTTAGCCTGTCGTGCCTATTATTGTTTTTTAGATGGTTTCTCTGGTTATTTTCAGATAGCAATTGCGCCAGAGGATCAAGAGAAAACAACTTTCACTTGCCCCTTTGGCACTTTTGCCTATCGAAGAATGCCTTTTGGATTGTGTAATGCCCCTGCAACATTCCAGAGGTGCATGATTAGCATTTTTTCTGAGTATGTAGAGAGAATAATTGAGGTATTCATGGATGACTTCAGTGTCTATGGTGATAGCTTTGACGATTGCTTAGATAACCTGACATTGATTTTAAAAAGATGCATTGAGACTAACCTGGTGCTAAATTGGGAAAAATGTCACTTCATGGTTGAGCACGGGATAGTTCTAGGACATGTAGTGTCATCTAGAGGAATTGAAGTTGATAAAGCTAAAATAGATGTGATATCTGCTTTACCTTACCCCGTAACTGTACGGGAAGTTCGTTCTTTTCTAGGGCATGCAGGTTTCTATCGCAGATTTATCAAGGATTTCTCAAAGATCGGGGCACCACTTTTCAGGCTTTTACAAAAGGATGTCAGTTTTGAATTCGACGAGAAATGCGAAGAAGCGTTCGAGAAGTTGAAAAAATTACTCACTTCGCCACCTGTCATCCAACCCCCTGACTGGAATCTCCCATTTGAAATCATGTGTGACGCCAGCGATTACGCAGTGGGTGCGGTACTAGGTCAAAGAGTGGGAAAGGCAGCCCACGCTATATACTACGCATCTCGAGCCTTGAACGGAGCCCAATTGAACTATTCGACCACCGAGAAAGAGCTCCTAGCTGTAGTTTTTGCTTTAGAAAAATTTCGTTCCTATTTACTTGGTGCTAAAGTTATTATTTTCTCTGATCATGCAGCCCTGCGGTATCTGTTGACCAAGAAAGAGGCAAAACCGCGACTGATAAGGTGGATATTGTTGCTACAGGAGTTTGACTTGGAGATCAGAGATAAGAAAGGGGCAGAGAATTTGGTAGCAGATCACTTGAGTCGGGTACAAGTCACCAAGGACGATATCCCGTTGAGAGAAACCTTCCCTGACGAGCACTTATTTTCTGCTAATTTAATTTTGCCCTGGTATGCAGATATTGTTAATTTTCTAGTTACTGACAAGTTTCCTGCAGGATGGCCTAAGGCAAAAAGGGATAAGTTAAGGAGTGAAGCAAAATCTTACATCTGGGATGACCCTTACCTCTGGAAACGTGGTGCCGACCAAATCATTCGCAGATGTGTGAGTGAAAATGAATTCCAGTCTATTTTAGCTTATTGTCACTCTTTTGCATGTGGAGGTCACTTTGGACCAAAGAGAACTGCTCGTAAGGTTTTAGAGAGTGGATTTTATTGGCCGACCCTCTTTAAGGATACCTACCTATTTTGTAAATCATGTGATAAGTGTCAACGAGTAGGTAATATTTCTCGAAGGGATCAAATGACCCAGACCCCAATGATTTTTGTTGAGATTTTTGATGTTTGGGGTATTGACTTTATGGGCCCTTTTCCTTCATCTTTTGGTTTTTTATATATATTGCTTGCTGTAGACTATGTCTCGAAATGGGTGGAAGCAAAGGCCACCCGTACTAATGATTCCAAAGTAGTTGCAGAATTCGTCAAGTCCAATATCTTTGTCCGATTTGGGATGCCGCGAGCAATTGTAAGTGATCGGGGTACCCATTTCTGCAACAAGACAATTGCTGCACTTTTTAGGAGGTACGGTGTCTTGCACAAAGTCTCCACGTCTTACCACCCGCAGACAAACGGTCAGGCGGAAGCATCGAACCGGGAGATCAAGTCAATTTTGGAAAAGATGGTTCGACCCGACAGGAAGGATTGGAGTATAAGACTTGACGATGCCTTGTGGGCATATAGAACGGCGTACAAGACGCCAATCGGCATGTCCCCTTACCGTTTGGTATTTGGGAAGCCATGCCACCTCCCTGTCGAGTTCGAGCATAGAGCATTTTGGGCGGTCAAGCAATGCAACATGGATATCGAAGAGGGCGGAATTCAAAGGAAGCTACAGTTACAAGAATTAGAGGAGATTCGCAATGAAGCCTACGAGAATGCTGTGATTTATAAGGAGAAAAACAAGATTTTTCATGACCAACAGATCTCTAGGAAGACGTTTGAATGTGGACAAAAAGTTCTACTGTATCACTCTAAATTGAAGTTATTTCCAGGTAAGCTACGCTCTCGTTGGATTGGTCCCTTTGTTGTAACTAATGTCTTTGATTATGGTGCAGTGGAAATCCAGAGTCTAAAGACGGAGAAGAAATTTGTGGTGAATGGTCATCGCCTCAAGCCATATTATGATGAGGTTCCAGTTGAGCGGGTAGAGATGATGCATTTGGAGGACCCAATTTGCTTGGTTTAAGCAAATTATGGGCGATGTCTAGCCAAAGACACTAAAGAAAGGCGCTAGTTTGGGAGGCAACCCGAATATTAGTTTTGTTATTTCTAGTTGTTCTTCTTTAGCATTGGGTCATTTACTCGTTGGGTAGTATCTGTATTAATATTTTCTTCACTGCAATCAGGAAGACCGATCTTGGCGTGCCCACGCGGTGTTGGTGTCTCCTGAGATCAGAGGACGAAGACCGATCTTGGCGTGCCCACGCGGTGTTTGACGACTTTTTTTTAGAAAAAAAAAAAAAAAAAAAAAAAAAAAAAACAACAGAAACGCTTTTTCTTTCTTTTTCTTCTTTTCTTCTTTTCTTTCTTTTCTTCTTTTCTTCTTTCTTTCTTTTCTTTTTCTTCTTCCCCGCTGCTTTTCCCTTTCTCTTGTTTCTTCAACCAAAGCAGCCGCAGCCTCCAAGCTCCATCGCACGCCGCCTGACCGAGCTCCGCGACCACCGTTACCAGCTTCAGCGCGCCGCCGCTGTCGCCAGCTCCTCCTTCAAGCCACCATCGCAAGCCGCAGGCCCAGGCCACCAGCGCCGGCTGCCAGCGCGCGCATCCACCAGCTGTCCTCCAGCTTCGTCCGTAACCAGAGCCACCGCGCGCAGCTCCTGAGCTCACGGTCACCATTGCCCAGACGCCGCAACTCGCGCAGCCACAGCTCGTGGCCAAGGCCTGGGCGCCGCCTGCTGCTACCACCAGCGCGCCGCGCCTGCACCAGCCCCGGGAGAGCCCACGCGCGCACAACCCCAGGCCTCGCCGACGGGCGCTGCTGCGCGCGCATCTGCTCCACTGCCGTGCGGCACCACCAGCGCCACTCCAGCTCTGTTTCCAGCCGCGATCCGCAGCCGCGCACGCCGCTGCCGTTGCTGCCTGCTCCTCACCAGTGCGCCGGCCACAGCCCACGGCCAGCTCCACCGCGCGCGCGCAACCCCCAGGCAACTCCAGCCGACGGAGCGCCGCCTCCTTGCTCACCAGTTCCGCGGGCACGCACATCACCACCTGTCCAATTGAGACAGGTGGAGGTATTATAAATTCCTTCCCTATTTAGTTTCAACCTCGGCAATTTGGTTGGGTTTCTTGCTGGGTAACAGAGGGGGTTGTTGTGGGCATTTTCTTGGGTAAATTTTGGGACTCAATTGGGGGTAATTGCTGCCATCTGTGGGAGATTTGCTGATAATTATAGTTGAGTTAGACTGCAGCCAATTGCTTCTGGATTCAATTTTCGCTCATTTTTGGCGCTACTTGGGTGTTCAAATCGGTTTTGCTCACTAGGTTGGTTGTTTGATTTAATTTCTCCCTCTATACTCACCAGTGGTACTGGTGAGGGTAGTTGTTAAACATCTGATAATCTGTGTTCTGGGCATTTGTGAGTGGGTCCACCCTGTGATTGAGTGGTTGGATAAAGCAGGGGGTGATTTAGTGATCTTCGGGGGGACCTGTTTGGACAAATCTGAGTTTAACTGCTGCCAAGAGGGGGTATTTTCTACTATTTGTTGAACAGCTAGCCTTTTGTTTACTATTTGTGTCCAAGTTTGGGTGAATTGCTGAGATTGCTGGTTGAATTTGGGGGCGCCCGTGACGCTTATACTTGAATTTGGGGGCGCCCGTGACGCTTATATTTGCTACTTGAGTGTTTTGGTCTGCTTGTTGGTCACCATGGTGAAGCCTCGGTCTTCTTCTAAGACTAGGACCCCTAGGACTTCTCAGCCCCCTCCACCCCAGCATTCCATTCCCGCCTCTGACCCCTCGCACGACCCTTCCTCCTCTGGGAGGCGGGCTCGTCTTGGGCGACAAAGAGGCGTCCATATCTGTGACCCTGCACATTTTGGGGGTCATTTGGACTTCACTAAGGCCGCCGACAAGCAGCGATATGCTATTTGTTGTGAGCGACAGATCACTCCTTGTCGATATAGGGACCCCGCCACCTTGGGCCTTCTCAATATTAGCGTCCCCTTCCACGATTTGATTGGGGCCATCGGGTGGCGCCCCTATTCTCGTATAACTGACCTCCCAGCCTTTGTTGAATTAGTTAGGGAATTCTATGCCACATTTGAATTCGACCTTCCCTCTGGTTACACAGTTTCCACTCCTAATGTCATTCGTTTCCGTTTAATGGGCCAGGAATTCCACCATTCCATAACCGACTTCAACCTGGCCTTTGGTTTCATTGATCCTGCTTATGCTGAGTCTAGGGAGTATGCCGAGAGTGCGTGTGACTATGTCCAGCCGTTTTTCTCCCGTTATCGCTTTCTTTGGGATGATATGTCTGTAGACAGGGATAACTATGACCCTCGTCTATCAAAGGGATCCTATCTGAAGGACCCGGCCTCTCGCTATATCCACCGTTTTTTGGCTTACAGTTTCTCTGGTAGGCGAGATAGTTCGGGCATTCTGTCTAAGCCCGAATTTTTCTTTATATGGTGCATGCAAAACAATATTAAGGTTAATCTTGGGTGTTGGCTCGCGTCTCAGTTCAAGTCCATTTTGCCTAAAAAGAAGCGGGCCTTGATTCTTGGGTCTTACATAACTCACTTGGCTATTAATTTGCATGTCCTTGATACTTCTAACCATAACTTGCATATAGCCTGTCAAATGGAGCCTTTGGATATTCCAAGCTTAGAGAAAATGGGCTTAGTTCGGGAGGGCGACAATGGTTGGGAGGTTGTTCCCCCGGGACCGCTACACCCTCCCCCTCGTTCATCCTTTGCCAGTGCCTCCACGGCAGGCGGTGATCCCGGTCCATCTTCCTCCGTTCCCCTCCATTCCGCCCATACGGATGAGGAATGGAACCAGCTCCGCAACACAGTCGAGCGGCTTGAGATTCGGCAGAAACACATGGACGTTAACATTCACAATATGGCGCAGAATCTAGCGGCTTTTATGCAGCAAGCCGGGTTCCCTCCTCAGTTTCCGCCTAACCCACCCTTGTCTTGACGCCTTCAGGGAAGTACCGTTGCCCCTCCCCTTTTTCTGCTATTATCTTTTCACATTGAGGGCAATGCGTCATTTAGGTGTGGGGGGGTCAGTTTGGGTGCTAGTTCTCGTTTCTTTATTATATTTTTTTTTTATTTTTATCTTGTTTTCTGTTTAGGTGTTGCTCCTTTATCTCTTTTGAGTGTCTTTCCCTTGCTTCTATCTTGGTGAATATTTTTGGCAGCGCACTTTTTCTTGTTAGTTGTGGTTTGTACTATGAGTTGAGTTACAGTGGCAAGTAAAAGCATGCCTTCTTGGTGAATACTTTGAGTTTAACGACGTGGTGCAATTTATGGCTAACTTGTTTAGGCAGTATAAATATTTTGCTGGCACTGTTGTGTAGTTTGGTCTCCTGTTTACCTTAGTTCTCCATATTTGGGACATGACGCAGGCTATGATCTGTAATTATTTGGTATCTTTGTGTTTTCTGGTGAATAATGTATGGCTATACTCCGCTAGTGTCGCCACCTAGTAACCGGGAGTCTTCACCACAAGTGTCGGCTCTCGCGTCAAAAAGTGACGATATCTATGAGTAAATAGACCGGGAGCTACGAAAGGTCGAGTAACTGGGCTCTTTCATCTAAAAATGTCAGAGTTCACGTCAAAAGATTTGAATAGCTCGGGGCTAAGCATCGGAAACAAATGAAAAAAAAAATGAAAAAAAAGAGAAACAAAACAGAAAAGAAAAGAAAAAAAAAGAAAATCAGATGTGGAGAATATGTGAGTTTATGATCATATTAGCCTGCCGATCCTTGGTTCGTATTGTTGAGATTTTGGTTGCCAGTTGACTTAATTACTAACTGTTGCTAGTTATTATTTGGATTTCCTAAGCGAGTTAGCCATGAATTGGACAGGTCTATGGACTTAAAAGCTAACCGTGAGAGATATGTCTTGACACTTAGTCACTAGACCTTGATTTTGGGTATAGGCACAGCTGGCTATGATAATGTGAAAGCTAGCCATTGTTGAGTTAAATTTTCCTCATGCTTGAGGGCAAGCATGATTCAGGTGTGGGGGGAATTGATAGGGTACAATTTGTTAGTAATTTTATTATTAATTTCCCCTTTTATCCCTGACAAATATTGTGTTAATTGCTGATATTTACTCATATTTGGTATGTGGACTTAATTTCAGGAATAAAGCAGAAAACTACCAAAAGGAGGGACTTTATGGAAAATATGGAGACTTCTAAGGGCTTCAATGCTTGGGTCCTTGAATTGGTGGGGACCACAAGCTAGTGGAAGGCATCTAGTCATTTGGACTCTAAAAAGAAAGCTACGGAAGGAGACTTGGGGCAAGAAGTATTTTGAAGACTTTGTCCACATGTGTGGGGACCACGTAGAGAGCCTTTAGTTATCTTTCTTTTGTGGCTTAAATAGGGAACGTAGAGTAGCAGAGGGATATCTCTGGTTTTAGTCTTTTAGTTTAGTTTTAGTTTTTCCCTTCTTCTGACTGGCCTCTGACACACGCCAGGTGTTCGACAAAATTCCCCAACGGGAAAAACACATTTTATTCCTTGCTTCTTAATAGAAAACGCTATGCTTTTGCAATCCATTAATTCGTGTGATGATTTAATTATGCGGCGTGGCTAAGTCTTCCATCTAGTCAAGGGTCAACTCGACGGCGCAGTCCCGAAAACCTGTGAGATCTAATTAGTTTTCACGCGTTCCTTAATTTATTAATATTTGCACGTTGCCTGCTTGTATTTTCATGGGATTATTTTATTAATTGGATGTCAAGGGCCCGATGTTCAATGTGATTTATTAGTCTCGTGCCAATTTAGTCAATTAAATCCGTAATTGTTTGATTGATTAATATTAGTGGCAACTGGTGTGTTTACACATTAGGGGAACGTGCAATCTAATTTAAATAACCCTCGTAGCGTGTTATTGGTTAGGGCTAGGTTTTTCTAATATTAATGCAATTGGGAAATTAATTCCTACGGTCGTACCTAGGAGTATTTTCTGGTTAGGGGTGATCAATGGTCGTACCTTGGTTATCAATAATTTAAGGAAAAATTGGTCGTCAGACTATAACTAGCCTATTAATAAATTAAGTGAACCTCTCCTGCATCAATGATCGGATAAATGGACTGTGCCTGAGTAGTTGCATCCTTGGCTAGAATTTATTCATTCTTGATTTAATTCCTGCTATATTCGTGCTAGTTAATTATTTATTTTTAGTTGAATTGTTTAATTGTTTTTAGTTTCATTCCGGTAAAACCCCCCCCTTATCAATTGGACTTTAAGAAGAGACAAATATCTCCAGTCCCTGAGGAGACGACTTTACTTGCCACTGTCTACTATTTTTGCCAACTAATTAATTCTGGTATATCGGATTCAGCAAACTCTTCGGGAACAGGGTGAATCAAGTAACCCATTGCACACCTAGAGTCCCTGCTCCAGTACCTAGGATTAATTATTGACAGCTCTTAGTGGTAGCTAGGTTCTACATTATTATTATTATTATTGCACAGGTTGACGACCTGTCAAAAATACATAGAGAAGTATAGTAGATAAGGACAAATGGGAAACTTTTGTATCTCTGCCATTGGTAAAATGGATAGATTGGAACCTCAAGTCCAAAACTCTGGGAAAAAGGGAAGATATTTGCTAGCAAGTTGCATTTTAACATATAGTGTATTATGCCTGGTCAGCCAGGAATAAAGTCAATGCAGAAGGAGATTACCAACAACTTAGAATGCCATAGAATAAGCTAATGAACATGATTAAGGAGGAACAAGAGGTACTCAAGATAGGGAGAAACAGGAACCCATTTGAATAGAGAGGAATATGCTTGGAGAAACCAATGACAGGATGGATAAAGGTGCATCCACCGGTCGATCTAGAGTTGCAGGAGCAGGAGGTGTCATAAGGGATGAAATGGGGGTGTGGAAACAGGGCTTTTGCATCAACTTGGGAATTGCAAGCAACATAATTGCTGAGTTATGGGGCATTGTCTGAGGGTTGGAATTGGCCTGCGAAGAAGGGATAATGAGCGTGCACGTGGAAACTGACTCCCTTACAAGTGTGATGCTGGCTAAAGAGGACTGCAAAAAAGGGCTACATTCAAACTTAGTCAGGAAAATTATAGAGTTATTGAATAGAAGTTGGGAGTGTAAACTGACACACACATAAAGAAGAGGAACTAGAGTTGCAGATTATCTGGCCAAGTGCGGTCTTGAGGGAGAGATGAGGTTTACAATTTTGTAGGACCCACCTGATGGGATTAGGAATATTTTGGCAAAGGACATTGTTGAGGTAGTTACCCTGAGACTTGTCCTAAGCTAATGGGCCGCCAGCCCTCCATTGTACGGAAAAAAAATAAAAGAAATCTCTATTGAGAAGAGGATGGTTAACAACAAAACTGTTTTCTTGTTTCATAACGAAAAAAAAAAAATACAGTTATGAGTTTCAAACTGCTGCAAATACTCTTGCAAACCCTTCAAAAAAGGCATTACTCTTTTTTCTTTTGGTTAATAGAATGAATGCGTAAGGATTATTTCGTATAGATTTTCAATCGATCCATTGAAAATATGAGTTGCTTAATGCTCAAATGATTTTAAGATATATTGAGTTGATTACTCAATCATCCATTGTGAATATGAGCTACTTAGTGCTCGACTTGTTTTAAGATAAATCGGTTTAATTATAATTGAGTTTGAGTTCAAGTTCAAATAATAAAGTAAGGAGTGCAATACGAAGCTTGAAGCCAACTGAACATTTATTGTTTGATAAACATGTATTCAAGTGCGCTTATGCCCACTTGTACAATGTTTAAGAATTATTAAGAACACCTAATATTTAATTTCTAACAAAAGAATTGCATAAGATAAAGGAAAAAAAAAACTGAACAAGATATATCGATGGCTGATAAATTGAACATAAACAGAAGATATAAATTTAAGAACTCCTTCGAAAAGATTTTAAAAAATGCATGGACAGATTAAGCAATCAAAATTTTGCAAGCATAAAAGATTACATATTACTTATATAGCATCCCGAAATAATTTTTGCAGGTAAGAATGCATGAAAAGCAATCAAAACATGTAAATCTAATTGGAATCACAAGCAATATAAGTTGATCCAAACGTTCATGCTTACAATCACTAGAGTATTTAAAACTTCTCATCAAGTCAGGGCAAGTTCAAAGTGAAAATTACACGAGGAAGTTTAAGCCGAACTTGAGCTTCATTACTTAATTTCAACTGTGATTAATTTAGCATTAGACAAATTTTGGCTCCAAGGACCCTCAAAAAAAAAAAGTTCCGAGGTCTAGTTACTTCACAAAGAAACACACCTTGGAACTATTTTGCTTCTTGTCATTAAGGAAGAAAAGAAGAGAAATGGAAATTTGGGTTCTTCAAGATTGAAGACAGCAATGATAACTTCACGCGTGATAGATTGAAGAAGAAGAAACAAGACACTTGCGAAGAAGCCTCGTTATCTTCCTAGACTCCAAGAAAAGATTTTACTATAATACCAAACCACAGCTTTTTTTCGCTTCTTTCTCTCTTCCAAACCACCAAACTAGGCGTTGATTTCAATTGCAATGTTTCACCCCAAGTGATAGACATAGATATAAAATATCAAGATTGCTAAAGTGTAAGAAACTCGTAACAGTACTGAGTACTCAGTTTGGTTATGGCCACGAGCGAATTTACACAATATCAAACTTGGGGATAACAGAACCAACATCCTCCTTTTTCTCTTCTCTTACTGTAGAAAACAACACTGCATTTACTCATTTCAAACCTTTTTTATTGTAGGCCCTGCCCCACCGGGGGGGGGGGGGGTGTTGTTGTGTGCGTGTGTGTAGTTTGAACTGCATTTACCATCAGAGTTGGAATACAGATGCAGGGATAGAGGGGACACTGAGCCATTCTGAATCCAGAATGCTTGTCAAACTGAACATTAAAGAAAGAATGTGCTAGTATTCCTCAAGTATCATGCAAGTGACAAATAAAGGTTTTATCTTGCATACATTGATGTATCAATCACTTGACAAGCCAGAGAGATGGGGAAAAGAACTTTTAGGACTATTGCTTCTTGACAAGTCTACTAGCCCCTACGAGAGGAGGCAGCACAAAATTGAAATGTCTCGACATCAAATAGTGTTTGCTTCACTAAGTTTTTGAGCAGCCAACATCTTTGTCAAAAAGGCCATCAAGCTGGTAGCTCTAGTTTTACATTATTCTTCCAACTGCAGCAATTCACAAGGAAGAGTTAAGTTATTTTCCCTGTCAAACATCAAACAAGCTTGCAGGTAAATGCCTGAGCTGGAATTTCACCTTTGGAAGTAATAATAGAAGAAATCAGCGTAAAGTGCAGTCTGAACAAGCCCTGCTACCCAAGCTGCCAGGAATTAACCATCAGAAAGGTATTAGCTTTTCATAAACAGAGCAACATAAAAACCCAACTGAAACGCAATCAAGCAAGGTATGGTTAGACCTTGTGCTTGGACATGTTATGACAAACACAGGAAAAAGAGCGGGGGAGAGAGAGAGACATACTTATCCAGTGGACATAGTGGGGCTCAGTGAAATAGCGGTAAATCCAGTTCAGAATGTATAAGCTTCGATAAGCTCTGAAACAGAAGAAGACCATAAGCTAGGTTTTAACCTGAACTTCAACAAGAAGATAACATTCAAGACAACAAGTAAAATAAGAGATCAGAAAGCGTCTCATAGGGAAAAAAAGAAAGAAAAAAAAAACTCAACTTCATTTCTGTATGGCCATTTGTATAAATGCAATGCACATAAAAAGTCAGAAGCAATAGAAGTTTGACAAACATTTAGATGTATGTACTTCATTTAAGTGAAGATCATCTACACATGAATTTCTCAACAAATTTAGAGCCCCAAAAAAAATTGTGTCTTAGCAAGACCAATAGCAGCTAATCCGCTCAACCTCAATGAAACAACTGACCAGCACCAGATGCACCTAAAGATATAAAGGGACAACGACAATTTTCCAGATAAAACAAGAGGTACAGCTTTAACTATCATAAATGGGAATTTGAGAATGCTATATTACCCAAGGAGAAAAACATATTGCCCAGTCAGGTTGTCAATATTTCTTGTCCTTTGCAACAAGACCAGCTGAGGAAGGATGGCAACAGCTTCCAAGAATATGGAAAAGGCCCACATTACCTGAGGTAACATATCCAGCAAAATTATATAGTGACATACAGTGAAAGTGGAAGACACACACATATGTCTAGTTACCGAGAAGAAAACATCTTCACCGGATACAAGAATTCTAACATTATCACATGTTAACGGCAAAATGGAAGCACCAATACCTCCTTAAAGGTAAACTTTTCATGTATAACCAGAGCCAAAAGCAAACATGGTAGCACAAGGAAAAGATGGCGAAAAGTGTCCTGATCCCTATCGTAAGATCTCCGGACAACCTTGTGATGCCTCATGTACCAGACAATTGAGAAAGAGCTTCCCAAGAATATTAACTTCATTATGGTATTGTATAGGGAGATATAGTCTGTAAATATGTCCAAGTAACGAGTAGCAAAGACAATAGCATAGAGCTCCTGGGTCTTCAAAGAAATGCCTGCACATTTTGTAGGATGGCAACAATCAGCAAATATATGATAAGGGAACCAGAAGAAGCATGATAATAACAAACTGCAGCATAAAATGCAGAGTTGCAAATGCCTTGTGGAATGCAGCAGGCATGTAGATCCAGTTCCAAATTCCACCCAGACATGTTCCACGCAACGGGCTTAATTTGACTTTTCGACACAACAATACTTTCCATGTATTAAAAAAAGAACACATGCATATCTTAGTTCCTGGAAAAATTAAAGTTTTAACTTTACCGTCAACTTAAGAGCGAAAAATTCATCTGAAGCAATAATGGAATTCTTGATAGTCTCAGGTATCTCACGTTTACCTCTCTAAACAATAATGGATTCATGAGAAGTACATTTGTCCTAACCACATAGTAAATTCCTTCTGCACACAGTTTATCTTTTGCTTCTTGGCATGATTGGACCTCTCTGACAACAGAGAACAAAAATCAATATTCCATAACACACTCCAATTAAATTCTAACTCATATATAGTACATCTGAACTGATCTCAGCTCTGGCATGCAATGTTTCCTTACTTAAAATCTACCTAACTTTTTAGAATACCAAAGGAAGAAGAGAACGAGAAAACTGGAAATGAGGGAATAAAGAGATAGCAGTCACTGTATCCAATTCACAGCTTTCAAAGGATCAAAACTTGCTTTATACTGTACATTACATATCTTTCTGATAAAATGTAGACATTACTCTAGGTAACAATTTACAACAAGTTTTTTGTCATTCTACCAACTCTTTTCTGTGGCATTTTACCAGCTCTTTAACACTATGTCTATGAAGCACATTGTAAAGAATGATAAACTTAACTATCAAGCAAAGTAATCCCCTTGTGCATTACAAAAACAACAATTGTGCTTGTTATTAGTTCCTCAAAAACCACTTTCTTTCCAAGCCCTACTTGAGACAACTGAGTGAGGACCAAGGCAGAAAATGGAACCACATGACCTATAAACTTCAGAAGGGACGCATTCCTGAACAAGTATAGAATCCAAAAGGCAAATTTGAACTCAGGAGATAGAAAAATAGTGATATGAGAACTGAATAAAAAAAGGATTCTATGATTGGCAAATAATTGATGTAAAATGAAAAATAGGAAAAACAAAAGCTAGAAAATAACTACATCCCAAAAAGTAAGATGCACAAAAAAATGTAACTAAAAAGTTGAATGAAACATGTAAATTTTTAATCTTTCTTGACTTTTTCGAATTTCTTTTTGTGGCCTTCCTTTGCATTGGTTAATTGGGAGAAGGATGTCTACAGGTGTGTGTTGGAGGTTGGAGGAGCAATCAGAACTTTTGAAGGTCAGCATAGCAACAACTGAAGTCGCCCCAAAAAAAGATTGACGTGTACCCAACTTGCTTGCTATATGCATTAGCAACTAGTAAAAGTACTATCAAACTGTCTTAGACCTAAAAGAAACCATTTTTACATTTAATATCGACCTTGGTATCTTGTTAAAGTGTCTTTATAGCTGTTCATGAATTCCAAGAGCCCCCCAGATGAATTCCAGCAGGACCTTATTGCAAATATCACCAGATAAAACAATTATTAGCCATTTTACACCTATAGCAGCTATTTGTAGTTCCAATCTTATTTCCAACGCATTTTCGTCTAAACTCCAAAAACAATACGTTATCCTACCCTTCTTAAAAACATACTTCCAGCTTAAACTCCGAAACCTTCTCAATACCCAACAAGAATACACTAACCACTACCAAGCACTGCACAAAATAACCTTAAAATCTCAGAAAGAAACAATCTTTACCCTCACTGACCTCAAATCACTTGATTACAAAAATCACAGCTTTTTCCAGCAAGCTTTCTTCGTGTTTAAGCTACCATCAACCACTACCTTCCCATTTAAACCAAACCCGCATAAAATATACCAAAACCCAGTTCCCAAGTTACCTCATTGCCTCAGAAATTAGTTAAATCTTAACGTGAACAGCTTTCCAACAGAGAAAGAGAAAACCCAGATCAGAACAAAAACAGAAGGAAAAAAAAATCCATGAGTCACAATTTTATCAATGCAAAATCACAACTTTAGAGCTAATATACACAAAAAAAATCCGAAATACACCAAAAAAAAAAAAAAAGAAACCCCCGTATTTCTACACATAAATGTGCAGGGTATTGCTTCGGGGGAAGGAGGTTGAAAAATTCGTACCAGCACAGGATTTGATTGTGTGGATCTTAAGAAGCAAAACAAGCACACTGGCCAAATGGGTCATATCCCCCGCTAATCTGAATATATTCATCTTTGCAATTCCCTCTATTCCCAGTGGCTTCTGCAACCCTGTTCTTTAGAATTGGATCAAGCAGAAATGTGTTTTTACCAACCTTGAATCTAAAACCCAAGAAAGAGATCTGCAAAGTTGCTATCTTCTCTTAAAACAGAGAGATCTCTGTCCTAAGTCGAGAAAGAAAATCTTTTCTAGTTCTGGTTAATGGTAGTTATGGCGCATCCCTATTTAAGTTGAAATTTTAATGTCTTATGTTTAACTCGTAAAAATACTTAGTTGTATTTCTTTTTCTAATTGACTGGTACATGAAATACTCTATTTGTATCTGCTATCGTATCTATTCAAAATAAATAAATTATTTGTCTTGCCTAAATTGCTCCCAAGTTTGTCAAGTTTAGGATTTCGGAAGTTCTGCCCCAAAATTAAAACTTATTAAAAGATGTATGGTTGTAAAGATTTCTCAAAATTCCAATTTTCAATCCCTTTACTTCTCTAAATGTTGGTAATATGTTTTATGGCGAAGAAGTGGAGTCCTTAACAAAATGGTTGTCTAAGTAAAGTTACCATCTATTAAATTTGTTTTAACTAAGGAGCTATCCATATTTTTTTGGCTAAAAGAAAGATTAGAGATGCTAAATCCACACTGCTTCCTCATAGGTGCATATTTTGTATAGGTTTTAATTTTAATGATGTAAGTCATAATTGCTGATTTTATAAATTATGAATGTACTGAAAGTTTTAAATTTAGAATGGAGAGATATGCATTTAATGCATTTTAAAAGGTTTTTGTATATCTTAGACATATATTTGATCCCTTATGTGAATATCAAAAAGTTATCAAACAGATCCCTAATGTAAATTTAAAAAGAAATCAAATATTTCTAACCTAACAAAAAATAATTATTTCTCTTTTTCACTTAAGGGAGACTCCAAATCTTATTCAGCATAAGAACAAAAGGAGTGGTTAAAAGTCAAATAAAGAACCTCATGCTCAATTAGCAAATATTCTTACTAGCTGAATTGAGTGGTGGAAATAACGATTAATTGATGAACGTTAAAGAACACAAAAAAATGGGAGAATTTTATAAAGATTGGAAGAGTAAAGCTAATTTTAGGAGACTCTAAAACATTGGGACTGTATTTGAAATTGAAATTTCTGCTTTGCTGCATCTTTCCCTTAAAATGTTGTAATTTCCACGTGGGGTATGTATTTATGACCTATGAAGCTACTTTTGCGTGTCGTGTCCAATGGGATCACAATTCATTGCAAGCCTAGTACTCCTTCATTTTTGGGCAAGAAATAAGACTCAAGGCTTAGGACTATTATCTTTGTCTTTGGATTCCTATTTGCAAACCTATTTGATAAAATTTAAAGTTTGAAATTTATTAAATTGTTAGATTTTAAAATATTAATATTTTGAATATATTTTAGATTAAGTGATAAGTGAATAATTTATCATTTATTATTTTGAATAAGTTTTTATCTATGAAATTTAATATCATTTAATTAATTTAGATATTCTATTTTTAATTATTAAACACATTTAAACATATTAAAATATAAATTTATTAAATTTAAATATTAAATTAAATTATCAAATCAGACCTAAGAAACAAAGGTCGATTAAAATATTCAGGCTAAACTATGTCACCTTTTTTAATCTGCCAAATTCCTCTTACTTTTGCTAACTTTTTTGCCCCCAAAGATCAATAGTGATTTCTACGTACCCTAATTCTTGCTAGGTTATACTAGAAGTTCTAAAGTTTAGACCAAATGATTGCAAGACAATTTTTTACAATTTTTTTTTATATTTGCAGCTTTACTTTATATGACTGTCAAGCTGGCGTTGAAAGTCCAATTGTTCTTATACACGAATGCTGCAGATTTTATTTACACGGATAACTTTAGATAACTAACACAGCTTTGAACAAAAATCACGCATCTTGTACAAAAAAGTCTATAATCTATTGAAATTTTATAAAATTGTATTAGCAGGATTCTGTAACCTCAAAATGAACATCAAACAAGTTGTGTTTATTTTAACAGTTTGAGAACTATATTAACTATATCTATCAACTCTTTACCTTTTGTTTATATATATATATTTCCCTCCTGATGTGACACCTATGTAGGGCTATCAACGGGCCGGGTCGGGGCCGGAATTCATTATTCCGGACCCGGACCCGAATTATTATACCGGACCCGGATCTGACCCGTTTACCCGACGGATCTTTTATTCTATGTTCCGGATCCGGATCCGACGGGTCCCGGATCCGGGTCGGGTCTACCCGAACAAATTTAGCAAGATTTATAATTTCTAATAAAAATGAGAAAAAAATATATTTGTAAACTAATTTCTAACTAATGCAAAGAAAAAACCAAATAAGAAAAGAAATCAAATTGACTTTACTCAAATACATCACCCTAATCAAATTATATTGATAAATATATATTTTTTAAATTATTAATTCATTTATATCCGGATCCGGGTCTAATACGGGTTGGAATACTATATTCCGTATCCGACCCATTTTTTTATTTGACAAAACGGATCCGGATCCGGATCCGGGAAACGGAATTAAATTCCTACCCATACCTGCAATAATTTCACGGATCCGGTCCGGATCCGGGTCTAGACCCGACCCGTTGACAGGCCTACATCTATGTGCTGAAAATATTTTTTATAAATATTGGGATCGAATTTCTATAAGGATTTTTCTAACAGATGATGGGCACTTATTAATACTACTATTAAAGGCACATCTAATATGTGTGTAGTTTAGAAATAATTATTAATTTTTATGAGTATATTAATTTGTTTTTACAAAATTAAATTTTATATAAATTCTTCATGAAAGATATTGTACTTTATTAGTTATTTTTCTTTAATACAGTTATAGTTAATTTAATAGTTACAATATTTATGGGAGTTGTGAGAGATTATATTAGCAAATCTGATCAAGTGGTTAGGATAAAAATTAATTTTTTTAAGGACAAAATTAAAAGTTCAAAAAATGACACGGAGTATCTACACATTATTGTATAGACATTTATATTTTAAATTTTATTTAATTTATCATGAATATATATACACACACACACACCCTATTATATAAAAAGAAAGTAGAGTTATTGTAGTAACCTCACCTCAATGAATGCCAAGTAGCTCCCCTTCATTTTGACACTTGACACATTTTTCTTTTGAGGAAGCTATCTTCATTTTTTTTTCTTTTCTTCTTTTTCCTTTTTTTTTCTATTCACCTTATTTCCTTTCTCCTTCTTGCTTAAAGACAACTAAAAAATCCTCATCTACATTGCGGCTTCCTCATTTAGTTTCCACTATGTACTCCCTTCTTCTTCTTCTTTTTTTGTTTGCTTTTCATTCTAATAGTTTACTCTACTTTTTTCCTCTATTGGATTAGTTAATGCATTTTCTTTCATTTGTATCCATAATGAACTAACTGAATGGTTTTGTTGCAAGAAATCAAGGATGGGTTTGATATTTCCTTTCTTACTTAGTCTGCTAATCATGATTCATGATCTTCTACTCTTACCGTCTTTCTCTGGTATGTTGTAATATTTTTTTTGTCATTTTTTGCCTCCTGATCAGAAACCTTTGCTTTTTTTTTTTCTCGTCACTTCCTCCTTTATCTAGCTTTTTTTCCCCCTAAAATAGGTAAGTTGAAGTTTGTATGTGATGTTGTGAATACTTTTTCCCCCTAAATATAAGGAAACATGTTTTTTTTTTCATTTTTTTATTTTATTTATTCTAAAATTAATTTTTGGCCTTTTTTGGTTTTGAAAGAAAATTCCCTAAGGCTGACAAGAGAACAGGTGGTAATTACATGAAGAATCTTCAGGTTGACAATGAAAGAATTGTAACTATTTTTTCTCTCATAAAATAATAAATGCCATTGTATATATTCATTCCAATTTTAATATTTTATTTATTAAAATTATTATTTGATAATAGGGTGATAGCATTAGAATGGGGAAGGAAGAATTTGACAAGTGAAGGTCTAAGGTAAACGATGGTTTGGAAGGAAATAATGAGGCCCGTGGAATTAAAAATTAATCAAAGCCTCTTAATTTATGGATAGATAATTATATTTTGATATTTTGATTTGTATAAAGTTTCTTAATAGTGAAAAATGCATATTTACTGGATAAGATGAAAGGTGTGTCAAATAATTGTTAGGGTCAGCAATTTAGGATGTGAAGAAAATATTTCATATCTCTTCATTTTGAATTACTAGCTTGTATCCATGATAAATAGTTTATTTTCATGGTTTTTAATTTTAGCAAATAATAGCCTGAGAATAAAAGAAATGTAAAATTAGATTTCAGAATTTTTTTTTAACCGGTTCTATCTGACTTTATACTTTTATCCTTTTTTGTTGTTCCAAATGGTAGGTAATGTAATTAGAGTTTGAGATGATTTCTAGGCGTGGAACTAGACATATCGTTACTATTTGGTTGAAGGATTTGGTAATATTTTATCGATTTAATTAGTTGAAATGAGTGTGGCTGTCAAAGGAATATAGTTGGTGGCAGAAGTTAGCATTGAGACTTTCAACTTAGAGTGTCATTCAACAAAATATTATTAGAAAATTTAATTTTGATTAAGAAAACATTTTTGCAATCAAACAAATTGTTGGTTCCGAATTTGTATATGTAGATTTGGAAGCATGACAGTTCATATATTTTTTTTAATCTAAAATTGCTATTTGTATTCTAGAGCTGTTTGGTGAGACAGTGAATATGTTTGGATTGCATAATTTGATTTGCCTAATTTAGTCCCGAAAATAAGTTTTCAAAACTTTGTTTGGACACGTTAGTTTTCTTACACTTGGTTTGAGAAGCATTTGGCTTTTAAGGTACCCACCAACTCTGCCAAAACTTTATTGGAGTAAGGGTTCACGTGACTGGTCAGTTTGTTTGTCTAATTTCCACTCAACTGCATAACTTGCCAGACACATGAAACTTTTTCTTAAAATTTACCCGTTGTTATCAAGAGCACTAAAGAAAAGGTGAAAAGTCCAACGGCCAGTGAACGCTTGCAGTTCTTTCGTAGCTTGTGTCGCCAACCTGCCCAATCACCGCTGCAATTTTTAACCCCTTTGAGCAGCCCTCTTTCGACGAGAAGCATGGTGCCAGTGATCCAAACAAGCAGTTGTCAAACCATAGCCTCAAAAGCCAAAGATTGCACACCTCAATTCTCCATTTGGGTTTCGTTTGACACGACTACCAAGCTTAGTGTCTGTCTGACTATCGTTCATGTGATAACCCATTATTCCTGCTTGCTAAAGGCCAAATTGAATTGCATTCCGAAATAAGGTTCCCCAATTGAGAACGAGGTTCGTTGTCTCTCTTTCTAAAATGCGGCATCAGCACACCCCTTACTGGGTATGCATCAGCCCTAATTCATCAAATTGGATGAGTTGTTAAATTTTTTTTTGCTGCTCGTCTATTTTGTTTTGAGTTGGGCAATTTAGGCGTCATCAAAGGAATTTTTTATTTTTGGTATAATTTTTATTTTAACACAGAGTAGTAGCATAGCCAAGTTCCTCGAGATTTTTGTCTCCCTTCCTATTCGGTAACGAAGAACACAAACTAACGAAAGCTTACTCGCCGAATCGGAATTGGCTCTACTTGTCTCGAGTGTAGCCCCTCATGACTTGCATCCTCTTAACACACCTTGACATGGAGTAAATGCCCAACAAACGTAAGAGATCACTATTTAGTCCACCAACTCCCGCTCGTGCATCTGAGGCTTCTTCCGTCCACTCCGTCACAGACTCGAATGACTACATCGAATCCCTAGTTAACTACTTCAGAGTAAGTCCCTATGACTAATAAAACGTGCAAGAACGTGTATTGACGTTGCATTTTCATGGTGATCTCTTCAAATTTAGGCCCTGTAAATATTTTCAAACATCCATGTGAATTCATCCTTTACTCTATTGCTTGAACATGGCTAATCCTGAGTTATTTATGTTGTTCAATATGTGTTGAACTTTTTGGAACTTCTTCTATTACATCCACATTTAATTTGTGGCATGGTATTTGCCATTTGCTACCGGAATTTCAACTATGAGATTTCAAATTACTACTTGGTAGTTTATTTGTTATGTATGGCTACATGTATCCAAAAGGAAAAAAAAAGTTTTTAGTACAGTACCAAAAACAAATTCGTAGAGTGATAGTTAAGATATTTATGATGTCTTCAACTTTATGATCACTAAAGCTCGCTCTGTCCTAACTAAGAAGCTCCATACCGCCAATGTACTTCAAGATAACTGCAAGAGAAGTAGCGCATAGGGTCAAGCTTATAGGTGATGGAGTATATTCTTTTATTCACACTTCATAGTCTTGTAGAGCTAAACCTGGCGTAGTTTAAAATGGCTTAGAACAAATATAAAGATTATACATCTTCTTTATTATAAAAGGACAAGTATTGTTTAAAGAATTTACAAGAATTAAAAAAAAATCTAAAGAGCGGTTTAAATGTGCTATAGTGCCTCGATAACTACTGTAGCGAATTTGTAAGGTTAGTTATCTAACTTTAGCATCCAGATTGTCGTTTTGATAACATGTAAATTTGAAAAAACTCAATAAGTAGATGTACATGAACGTATGTGCCTGTTTGGTTAAGGCAAAGATTGCATTTAAATGATCAAAATGTTATAATAACTTGGAATGACAATCCTTAAATTTGATATATAAAAGCTGCTTGACTATACAGCTCCATTGATGCTGTGATTGGAAAAATAGCATGTAATAAAAGTTCCGAACTATGTTGAAATTCTTGGATTGTTTTCAATTTGTTAACAATCCAAGAATTGCAAAGGCTTATTGGAATGAAAACATGGGGATGCACTTCTGTATGACATACGTTGAATGGAAAAAAAAGTGGAGAGTGGAATCTAAACATTGCATCTGAGGCCAATTGGATGAAACTTGATACACACCTCAATTCCACCTGGGGAAAGTAGTATGGCTGGACTGTCTACCATTCGAAGTACACGCGCTTGAAGAGGATTTGGTGTGTCTTTGCCTAGTTAAAAGGTTTGTTACTCTCGTCCGAAACTGGAATTGGTTGGGACGAGAATAGGAGATGCTTCTTGGCCGATGACTCTTAGTGGAACAATTTGCAAATAGTAAAAACCCTTCCAACGTCTTTCTTATTGAGAATGGAACTTTTTTTGATTTTTTACTGTTGACACTTAATACACTATTGTGCTTAATATCAATGTTTTTAAACTCGGACCGGTCAGTGAACCGGAGAGGTGGCCGGTTCGCGGTTCGACCGGTCCGACCGGTCCAACCGGCCGGTTCAAAGGTTCACTGTTTTTTTTTTTTTTTTTTTTTTTTTTTTTTTTAGAGTGTTAAGTACTAAGCATGTTTCATTCTACACTTGAACTTTACCAACATAACTTAATTTAAGTTATGATAATAATAAATTTTCTAAAAGTTATACACAAAACATGGAATGATAAATATAATTAAAATATCATAATTCACCACAAGTTTTCATAAATTCATTATAAACATAAATAGATACAATCCAAATGTGCACCAATTATCACAAATAAAAACACAAAAAATAAATAAATTAAATATTGAAATTCTTTTACAACCCTTAAAAAAATCCATAAAATAGTTCAAGTTAAGACAAACTATTTGAATAGCAAACTTTTATCAGTGGCATGATAAGCAACCACACCACCTTCACAATTTCATCAACTTAAGCTGAAAAAGTTAAAATTTTATTATAAAAATATAAATCTAATTGCTCAAACTAAAAAAAACTAAAAATTTTTGAAAAACAAATATACAGTTAAACACATAAAAAATTAATTGCTACTAAACATTACTAATTAACATGTTATATTAAATTCAATGATCCTATACCATTAATTATTTTAAATTCAATTATCAATAGCTTCGATTATGTGCCAACTACCATATTTTTTACCAACCCAATGTTATTATTTGTAATTCCTACCCAATTCCTACACGGATGTGCACTACTTTTGCAAAAATTTCATCCTTAATTAATCGAATAAAAATAAAACAAAAATGAGGGAAACATATGAAAATTGAGGGGAAAAAGAAGAAAATGCAAAAAATCAACTAAAGATAATAATATAGAAAAAAACCTTGAAAAGAAAAAAATTAAACTTACTAAAATGTTGGAAAACAAGAAAAGTTGAAATTTTCAACTTGTTTACAATCTGCTAAAGATAATAACCTGATAATAATGGTGAAGACTTGAGAAAATCTTGTTGTGGATATTTGGGTTAAAAATG
Organism: Coffea eugenioides; assembly: GCF_003713205.1. Lineage (NCBI taxonomy): Eukaryota > Viridiplantae > Streptophyta > Magnoliopsida > Gentianales > Rubiaceae > Coffea > Coffea eugenioides. The sequence continues at coordinate 39,366,000 of NC_040039.1, forward strand.
GTTAAGAAGAAAAAATTGAAAAAAAAAATAAGAGAAGAACTTGATGTTTTAATATATTTTTTAGTCAAGTAGAATTCTCAACAAATTTAAGTACAGTCTAGCGGTAAGATTGTCATATTTAAACTTGGAGACCCAGGTTCGAATCTTAGCTACACCATTCTTGATATTTTGTTGAAGAATTTAAAAAACCGCCGGTTCACGGTTCTTAACGGTTCGTCCGGTTCGTCCGGGTTTCAACGGTTCTCCATGAACTTCCGGCTTTAACATTAGACCGGACCGGTGACATGGCCGGTTCGCGGTCCAACCGGTCGAACCGGCCGGTCCGGTCCGGTTCTGAAAACATTGCTTAATATTAATTGTTAGTTGACTTTCTACTTGTTTAAAATCTGATTTTTGGCTCCCATGGTTCACTTCCTACAATAATACTATATACTTTTGGCTCCTATTCGTTGGGTTTAATAAATGAGATTATAGGGCTCAATTTTGTTAGTTTCTTTTGAATAGGAGAATCAGGATTATAGGAACTTTAGATACCATCAGTGCATCAACAAATATTCGATACTATCTGAGGTTTTGGAAGGAGAAATTGCCACTGGGAGCCAAGTTGTTTCTTCTGCAGTTCCGCTTTTACTTGTCGCTCGACAAAATTGACCTACTCATTTAGGAGGGCAATCAAGTTCGCAATTTAGTGAGGAAATGTTCACTGGTGGGCCAAATGCCGAATGCTATGAAGAAGCTCCTAAAGTAGGAAGTAAGCGAGCTTCAAACAATCTAGGGGCCATGATCTCTGTACACGGATCTCACTGAAGCAAATCAAGTAGAACTTCTGACAATCCTTTCGTTGAGTATGCCAACTGCTCTCCAACTTAGCCTCAGAAAAACTATTGATTAAGGATCGCCGAGAAACCGGTTTTGAGAAATTCGATATTACAATGGCAAATCAGGTTGTCGACTCGTTCGAAGGCGTTCACAAAGGGAGGAATCTTTTACAATTGTTGGACGACAAGTGGCATAAGACTTTCCTAACTATGGCATGCAATCTTCAGGAGTACTAGCTTAACTCTCTGGACATTGCTTCGCAAAAGGGCTCAGGGGAAGAGTAGTGTCGTGTATGGATGCCTGTGCATCAACATGAAGAGAATTTTCACTGCGCTACTAGGATTAAAAAACCTTCCAGCTTTTCTAATCTTTTTTTTTTCATGGTGTGGTATGCTACTTGTATTTTAGTTTCTTCCAAATGGGGAAAGTTTTTTTGGTCAATTTAAATTTGACCGAAGTACTTGCTTGCCTGCTGACTCCTCTCCTCTTATTTTATGTATTGATTCAAAATCAGGGGACCAATTCTTAACCATGACTTGCCTGTATAAGATTTTTCTTATGTTTATTGAGCATTACTATGCCAAGTACTAGGCCAAGTTTTCTGGATTACTAGCTTTAGACTTTTGTGCACATTTGCGTATATTAAATGAATTGCACTATGCAAAATTTAAAAGTCTATACGAATTACAAAAGTTTTGGTTGGTAGGTTGTATGTGTATAAGGTGATGCAAAATGGTTGATAGGGTGTTAATTGTTGGTATTGTTATTATTAATTTTCCCTTCTATCCCTGACAAATATTGTGTTAATTGCTGATATTTACTCATATTTGGTATTTGGAATCAATTTCAGGAATGAAGCAGAAAACTACCAAAAAGGAGGGACTTTGTGAAAAATATGGAGACTTCTAAGGGTTTCAATCCTTGGGCCCTTGAATTGGTGGGGGACCACAAGTTAGTGAAAGGCATTTGGTCATTTGGGCTTCAAAGAAAGCAACGTAGAGAGACTTGGAACAAGAAGTACTTGGGAGGCTTTGTCCACATGTGTGGGGACCACCTAGATAGCTTTTAGTCATCTTTCTTTTGTTGCTTTAAAAGGGGACAACGTACAGAAGCAAAAGATATCTAGGGCTTTAGTTTTAGTTTTTTAGTTTAGTTCTAGTTTTCTTTCTTTGGACTGGCCTCTGACACACGCCAGGTATTCGACAATATTCCCCAACGGGGAGATTTTCTCATGAGGCGTGGTTAAGCTTTTCTAGTCAAGGGGACAACTAAAGATTTGGTTCAACAATTACTGTGAGATCTAATTTATTTTAATTGCTTCCTTAATTTATTGGTATTTATATGTTTCCTGCTTTTAATTGCTATAGCTCGTGTGAGTGATTGAATAGATGCGCAATATTTAATTATTCATATAGGCTATTTTTGCTAAATAGGGGTAATTGAATCCGTAATTGTTCGTTATCCCTATCTCAGTAGCAACTGGCGTAATTGGGTTTATGACAGGGGAACATACGATCTAATTTAAACAAACCCTCGTAGCGTGTTTGTTAGTTAGGATTGGGCCTTTCTAATTATTAATGCAAATCTAGAAATTAAATCCTACGGTCGTACCTAGGGTTGTTTCCTGATTAGAGAAATAGTCAACGGTCGTACCTTGGCTATCGACAAATTAAGGAAGGGTTGGTTGTTTATCGCGTGCATGACAACTATAACTAATCTATTAATAAATGTGGAATTATCTGTGAATCAATGATCAGTGCCTGAACCATTTCTGAAGTGTACCCTTGGCTAGAGTTTCTCCAATAATTACTCCTTTTATTTATTTTCTGCATTTAATTTATTTAGTTAGCATTTAATCCAAAACCCCCCATACCTTGGACTCTAGAAGAAACGAATTATCCCCAGTCCCTGTGGATTCGACCCTACTCACCGCTATATACAAAATTTGTATTTTTCTCGAGTAGGTATTTATTATTGCACAGGTTCGGCACCTGTCAATTTTTGGCGCCGTTGCCGGGGACTGGTGTCAGATTAATTTGTTTCTTTTTGAGTTCACCTTGTTCTCATTTTTAATTTATTTTTCTCTTATTTTTTTTTATAGTTTATGGCTGCTAACATTCCATATTTTGATGATAGACTGGACTTTGTTCCTGAATGGGGTTATGAGACTCATGTTTTCCCTAATGGTCAATGGGCTGTTGCAAATTGTGGAACTTATTTTGATTCAGGTTATTCAACTGACACATGCCCCGCATTTCAAGATAATCTAAGTTCTCCACTTGATATTTTTGGAGATTTTCCACCCCAATATCAAACGCAGTATGACCCTTATTCAAACGGGTATGATCAAGAATGGTGGGATAATTCCAATTTTGATTATGCAACTGGGCCAATGGATTTTCAACAGCAAGAGTCTTAGCAATCATCCTCCGTGTCAGGTATGTCTCTTGAAGAAATGATGGAATTACTAATTGCTAATACAAATCGATTTCATCAGGAGACACAAGCGAGCCTAGATCGATTTCATCAGAAGAGACAAGCGAGCCTTCGCGACCTGGCAGATCAACTGCGTCAATTGACATCCAGGATAGAGCGATTAGCTCCTCAAATGGAAGAATTGCCCGAACAAACCAATATCAATCTTGAGGAAGATGAGAGTGCAATTGTCCGGCCAAATGACATGGAACTGCAAGAGTTTCAAGGAAATGGATTTAAAGATGCAGTTGAAAAGGAAGCAGAAGTGCAAGAAATGAGACTCCAAGATCAACTCGTTCAAGTGAATGAATCCAGTGAACAATCTCCAAATGCGGTGACATCTTCTCCACTCCTTAATCAATATTTTCCTGACTCCTATTCTTCAACTCCTGTTACTGAAATTGATTTTATTATACCAGAAAATTTAAAATTTCATGACAGGAATAAGTTGAGAGTGGAGATGGCAAAATATCTTGAACCAATGAATGCAAGTGAGGGAGGAGTGAATGGAGAATGTAAATTATCATCGACTCGTTTAGCGCTATTCACTAGTCCATGGAAGCCCGTAACTCGTATGCTCAAGGATTATTCTATTTACGAGGGTTATCAGGACTATATAGAGGATGAAGCAGTAAGACGAGCCACAAGATTTTATCCTCCATGAGCAAAACATGATAATGTCTAGCCAAAGACATTAAAGAAAGGCGCTCCTTGGGAGGCAACCCAATTGTTCCTTTTAATTGTTTGTTCATTTTCGTGTGGTAGTTTACATGTATTGTCCTTGAATTCGACTGATTTTGGGTTTCAATTTTCGTTTTTGCTGATTTATAGGTGCCTTTCAGTCATGACGCGCCCGCGTGGTGATGTGCAGGAAGCTCACGATCAGAAACTTCTGGGAGCTCTCTTGCCCTCATGACGTGCCCGCGTGGTGATGTGCAGGAAGCTCACGATCAGAAACATCAGAAACTTCTGGGAGCTCTCTTACCCTCATGACGCGCCCGCGTCGGGAAAGGTAAGGATTCAAAAAAAAAAAAAAAAAAAAAAAAAAAATTCTTTTACCGTAGCTACCTCTTTTCTTTTTTGTTACAAAAGAAAAAAAAATAAAAAATAAAATAAAAATAAAAAATTTTTGAAGAAATAAAAAAGAAAAAAGAAAAAAAGAGGAAGTAATACGGAATCAAAAGGAAAAAATTTTCTTTCTCCTTAACCGTAGCTAGTTCTTGACTTGTCAACGCAAAAAAAAAAAAAAAAAAAACTCTTTTTCCTTCTTTTTCTTTTCTTTCTTTTCTTTTTTTTCTTTCTTTTCTTTGTTTCTTCTTTCTTTCTTCCTTCTCCGCTGCTTCTCTCTCCCCCTTCGATCCACCGCCGCCTACCGCGACCAGCAGCCGAGCGTCCAGCGCCGCCACCACAGCGGGTTGTCCCGCGCGTTCCTCCCTCTCGCCTCAAGAGTGCACGCCGTCCACCCCGCCACGGCTACCGCACATCGCGGCCCATCACCACCTACGCGCACCCTAATTGCGCGACTCTGCCCCTGCTCTGTCCGCCGCTGACCAGTTCCAGCGCAGCCACCACCAGCTCTTTCTCTCCAGTCGCGCTGCTCCTAGCTCACAACCACCGCCCGCCGCGGCTATTTTCTTCTACCTCTGCCCAGTCCACAAGTGCTCCACTTTCAGCTCCAGCTCGGTCTCCACAGTCGCCGCGCGCCACCGCTGCCACCCGAAGCTCGCGACACAGCAACCCACGGCTGAGCCCACATCTCCCCTGTCCGCCGCAGTCCGCATCCACGAGGAGCAGCCGCCGCCAGCACCGATGACCACCACCGTCCTCGCGCCCTCTCACTAGCTCTCACTGACTCTCTCTCTGTCCGCCTCTCTCTGCTCACGGCCGCACGCCCCACTCAGCCACGTAGCCGCGGGTCACCAGCTCTCTTACCACCACAGCTCCACCGTAGCTCCAGTCCGCGACCAAGTCGCAGCGTCGCCTGCCTTTCCCCTTGCCACACTATCGCTCCAGGTAGTCATCAAGATGGAGGTATTCCTTTAACTCCTGTTCTTTAACGTGTCCAGCAACCTTTGTTGGTAATTTTGCAATTTCAAGTGCATAGGGTAATTTTGGAGTCGATTGAGATTTGTTTTGCTGCTTTAGTTTTTGCATAAGTGAAGTGAATTGCTGGACTACTATGAGCATCCACTGAGCGCTGCTTCACCTGGGTTTTGTTGAAATTTTTGCTGATTCGGTTGGCTAGTTGAGATTTTCCATTTACTAGAGTTTATTCCCAGTGGTTCTGGTGGGAATATGTTAAATTGAATCTGTTACCTCTAATTGGTTGGCTGAGTTCTTATGGACAAATTTCTAAGTTGTCGTTGTTGCATTTGCTGGTTTTGACTTATGACATTGCCCGGCCAAATGGAGCCATCTGTTAAGATTTTGGGTGGGCCTACATACTGCAATTGTATATTGATATTTGGGTGATCTGGTTCTGCTGCTGCCTGTTGATTTGGAAAACCTGGTTGCTTGATTTACTTGTTGAGGGTGGTAGAATTTCGTTTAATTGTTGGGGACATCCCGGTGATTGGTTAATATTGGTTAAAACCCATTCAAAAGTGTTGGAGTTTTCATTACTTTGGGTCAGCCGTTAGAATTATTTCGTCAACTCTGTGGGTGTTTTGACTCCACTAGATTAATTCTACTCTATTGGCTGACTGCTTGGAAGCTAGGGGTTTGAGATTTAGTTGTTAATGTCAGAGTTTTCCACTACTATTGCTTGACCTGTTCACTTCTTGAGACTCACTACTGGGGGCATTTGTTGAAATTTTAGAGTGTGGATGGCACAAGTTTGCTTGTTGACTGACTGAATTGGGTTGTCCTTGTGCTTATTGACGTGACTTTGCTAGTTCCCAGTTATTGATAATAGTTTCTGGTTGGTGATTTTGGAGTGCAATTGTTGCTTTATTGACCATATTTGGACTTGGGTGGTCCGGTTTTGCTTTTAATTGTTGAGTTGGGAACACCAGTGACTATGAATGTGCATTTGTGGTTGCTATCTTTGTTGGATATTCTGTCTTTTGTTGTTCGGGGTGATAATTGGCGTCAATTGTGAGTGGCGCCACTTACAAGCACAGGTTCACAACGTAGATGAGCGAATGACGAACATCACCCACCAAGTGGCAAGGATGTCTCAGAACTCGGCTTCCCTCCACTGTTCCCTCCTATCCCTTAGCTGTTCAACAGGGAAGTTTCATTGTTCTCTTCGCTTTCATTACTTTATTACCTCCATTGAGGACAATGTAGGATTTAGGTGTGGGGGGAGCAGTTATGGTGCTAGTGTCTTTCGTTCATTTTCTTTTTCTTTTTTTTTAGTGATTAGCTCGTATGTGATGCCAAGGTTTGATGTTGGATTATTGCCTCTATTTCTACTTTTGCCAAGTTTTAATAATAAAAGGGTACCAAGTTAATGTGGTTGAATCCAAAAACATCTCTTTGGTGAATATCAATGATTGTTTTACTCTTATAATTTTTGGTTAACTTTCCTAGGCATAGGGAATGATTATTGGCATTTTCATGTGAATTGGTCCGGTTATTAACTTTAGTTCTCCATGTTTGAAAATGAGGTTAGCTGATGCAAGTTTTCTTTTGGTTCTTGTGTTATATTGAGTTTTTGTGATTTTTAGCTATGAATAAACTTGACTGTACTCCGCTATTAGTTACTACTGAGTAACCGGGGATCTGCACCTAAAAGTGTCGATTCTCGCGTCAAAAAGTAGTAATTGCTATGAGTACGTGATCACGTGGCGATAGAAGCTGAGTAACCGGGCTCCTTCATCTGGCCAATGTTGGAGTTCGCGTCAAAAGGCTCAAATGGCTAGCGACTAAGTCTTTTGTTACTATTGAAAGAAAAAAAAAGAATCAAAAAAAAAAGAGAGAAAAGTAGAAAAAATGTGAAAAAAAAGTGAAGGTTGTGTTAGTGTGTAATAAAAGTCAGCTTGCCGAATTATGGATTTAATGTTGAGATTTTGGTTAATAGTTGGACCATTTGCTGATAAATGTTGTGTGTCATTCCTTTTTCTTAGATTAGTTAACCTGGAATTAGAGGAGTTTGTGGTTTAGAAGCTAACCGGAGTGATGTTTCTTGGACTTGACCATTGATGCTTGAATATTATTTTTCTTGGTATCTTGGCAATTTGTTGGATAGAGCAATAGCCACTATCAAATATTGGTGTTTGTTTCTTGTTCTCATGCTTGAGGACAAGCATGGTTTAGGTGTGGGGGGAATTGATAGGGTGTTAATTGTTGGTATTTTTATTATTAATTTTCCCTTCTATCCCTGACAAATATTGTGTTAATTGCTGATATTTACTCATATTTGGTATTTGGAATCAATTTCAGGAATGAAGCAGAAAACTACCAAAAAGGAGGGACTTTGTGAAAAATATGGAGACTTCTAAGGGTTTCAATCCTTGGGCCCTTGAATTGGTGGGGGACCACAAGCTAGTGAAAGGCATTTGGTCATTTGGGCTTCAAAGAAAGCAACGTAGAGAGACTTGGAACAAGAAGTACTTGGGAGGCTTTGTCCACATGTGTGGGGACCACCTAGATAGCTTTTAGTCATATTTCTTTTGTTGCTTTAAAAGGGGACAACGTACAGAAGCAAAAGATATCTAGGGCTTTAGTTTTAGTTTTTTAGTTTAGTTCTAGTTTTCTTTCTTTGGACTGGCCTCTGACACACGCCAGGTATTCGACAATATTCCCCAACGGGGAGATTTTCTCATGAGGCGTGGTTAAGCTTTTCTAGTCAAGGGGACAACTAAAGATTTGGTTCAACAATTACTGTGAGATCTAATTTATTTTAATTGCTTCCTTAATTTATTGGTATTTATATGTTTCCTGCTTTTAATTGCTATAGCTCGTGTGAGTGATTGAATAGATGCGCAATATTTAATTATTCATATAGGCTATTTTTGCTAAATAGGGGTAATTGAATCCGTAATTGTTCGTTATCCCTATCTCAGTAGCAACTGGCGTAATTGGGTTTATGACAGGGGAACATACGATCTAATTTAAACAAACCCTCGTAGCGTGTTTGTTAGTTAGGATTGGGCCTTTCTAATTATTAATGCAAATCTAGAAATTAAATCCTACGGTCGTACCTAGGGTTGTTTCCTGATTAGAGAAATAGTCAACGGTCGTACCTTGGCTATCGACAAATTAAGGAAGGGTTGGTTGTTTATCGCGTGCATGACAACTATAACTAATCTATTAATAAATGTGGAATTATCTGTGAATCAATGATCAGTGCCTGAACCATTTCTGAAGTGTACCCTTGGCTAGAGTTTCTCCAATAATTACTCCTTTTATTTATTTTCTGCATTTAATTTATTTAGTTAGCATTTAATCCAAAACCCCCCATACCTTGGACTCTAGAAGAAACGAATTATCCCCAGTCCCTGTGGATTCGACCCTACTCACCGCTATATACAAAATTTGTATTTTTCTCGAGTAGGTATTTATTATTGCATAGGTTCGGCACCTGTCAATGGTCGACAGGGTATAGAAACCTTTAAAAAATCAAGGTTGTATATGTATAAGTCTTGGAACCCTTTTGAAGATTGAAGTGAGGACAAAATGGCCACCTTGCCATGAATGGAAATACGTACTCTCATAGCAATTAAGGACATCTAAATGAACTGATGTCTGGAGGGCCCAAATTTACTCATCAACCAAATTTATGACTTCAATTTATGTTCCATGAACAGGTTACTAACCAATACGTAACTCCCCAGTGCCGACTGATGTTTTGGACTTTCGTGCATAATTGCAGATTGAAGTGAGTTGGTTTGACAGATGGTAGATGTTTGCCTTTTATTTTATTTAAAACTGGTCTGTATAGATTTTTGCCATAGCATAAAGAAATATGACAATGCATAGACTGAACAATATTCCCATGCTGGCTGGATTGTCGTGCAGCCTTGGCAGGAGTCTTATCTCTTCGATACCAATTACTAAGTGGTGCAATGGCGGACAAGGCATCGTGGAGACTGCGTATATTCACTGGTACTAACACAGATGAACTGCAAGGTTACTCTATTCGCTGAAGTAGTAAAAGGAATCACAGATTTTTGTCTTTATAAGGATTGACCGCTTGGTGAACTGATTGCTCTATCCCTCAACCACTTTAGGAACCAAACCCATAGTTAGTAGTATATGCTGGTAGTTTCTTTTTTTGCCATGCCAAAAAATGAACGCATGTCGTGATGGCCATGCGACTAGCTCGTCCTCGGACAAAGATGATCTTCTATTTACAGCTGGTGCTGACCTATTGTTCGAGCCAAATGCAGAAGCATATGGAGACCAATCCAGAAGGTATCCTGTAGGACATTAGCATTAACTGGCCGACAATGAGTTGAAAAACTGATATCAGGTCACCATACGCGAATTATGAATGCAACAAGGTTAAGTGTAGATTCGTTTATGAGATTGTGTAACGTATTGTCCGAATGTGTATTTGTCCCCCAGCATCATCAGAAAAATGTTACGATAAAGGAGGCACTTGTGATGACTTTAGTTATGATGAGCCACAATATGCGGACGCTAATGATTGTGGACCAATTCAACCACTCGTTGGAGACAATGCATCAGAATATTCATTAAGTCATCGGAAGTCTATGTATATTCACTCAATTCATCATCACTGCAAGGCGCTAGGATGAAGTCCATCCAAAAATTCTGAATGACAGTAGATTTTATCCATAGTTTGAGGTATGGCTAGCTAATACACCTGATTAAGTTTGAACATTTGGCTCTCAAAGAATCTTTATATATGTTTTTGTTATTATATGAGTAGCATTAGGATTGCTTTTAATAAAAGAAATCTGACAAACGAAATGATAAATACAATAATGACACCACTGGAATATGGTAAAAAATGAAGCAACTATTACTAGTCTATGCATACAATAATGGCAGCATGCATATTGTTCGTAATAATTGAAGTAATAGTTTAAAACATCTCAATTACTTTTGAAAGTTAAATTCTGGAATTGGTAGGTCATGCGAATTTTAAACATAAAAATTAAGGATTTATCTTTCCTACACTGACAATGTATACACTATCAGTATTGGATGAATGACAAATGTGCCAAATTTGAATTTGAAATTCAACTTTTGCACACGTGTCATAAATCCAATAATGATAGTGTATACACCATCAGTGTAGGAAAGATTTACTCAAAAATTAAATGTACAAGGTAATTTGAAATAATACTCTAGTTTCGGCCAAAGATTTGCCCTTCAAGATTCAACACATAATTAAAAGTCTTGCTCTAAAAGTCTACTTTGACAAGTATGGATTAAACCTTTCTTGGATAGTAATACATGGGATTTGTCCTACAAGTGCTTCAATTCATATTGGATATATATAATCTTAATATTGTATATCCTTTTTTTATTTTACAAACTAAATGTGGAAAACTCATTGTAGTAAGATGAAAGAAAAACTAAAATGGCTTAGAACGCAAAATAAAAATTTGAACTAGCTCCATGATGTCAAACAATCATTAAAGCATTAATATTATTTAATGTCCTCCCTTTTTTTCATTCATGCTAATATATGAAAGGGTTAGTCAGGAAATTGTTTAATTTTAAATTTTTTATGGAAAGTATGGTGGAACTTGTTATTTTAATTTGATAAGTGATTTGATAAGTGGTAAGTGATTTGATAAGTGATTGGCTGAATATATCTAATTTCGCAATGACTTCAATTTCTGTTTAAAGGACGCATTTAGAGCCATTGACGGGACACATATACCTGTTTCTGTCTCAAGTGGACAGCAGGTGGCATACACTAATAGACACAGAGTGCAGTCACAAAATGTGTTGGCTGTTTGCGATCACGATATGAGATTTGTATACGTGTATGCAGGTTGGAAGGGAAGTGCCCATGGTGCTCGTGTTTTCGATGGGGCTCTGACGTACCCAAATCATTTCCCAATACCCCCCAGGTATACGAGAAAATCCATGTATGTAGATTTAGCATGAATTTTACAAAACTAATTTGGCCCAAAAAACACATTTATGATAGGCAAATACTACTTGGTTGACTCTACGTATCGAAACTTGCTCGATTTCTTATCACCTTATAGAGGACATCAAGCGGATGTAAGTGGTCGGAGAAGGGGGAGATTTGCCATTGCCAAGGAACTTTTTAATTACAGGCATTGTGCTTTACGCAATGTCATAAAGCGAACCTTTGGTGTCCTTAAGAGAAGATTTGCTATTTTACGGGACGCTGTGCCGAACTACATGATGACTACTCAGATAAATGTAATTATTGCCTGTTGTGCTGTGCACAATTTCATTAGAGATCAATAGTCGAATGACCTTTACTTTGCAAACCCTAATATAGGAGATCCAGATATTCACGGTGCAATTCTTTCCTATCGGGAGATACAGCTGATGCATTCCCTCCCTCCCGTCGCCGCCGTCACCGAAATGATTGACCAATGGATTGGTATGAGGGATGCAATGGCGGTTCATATGTTCAATGCCTATAGAAATACACAAGAACCATAAAAAAATATCCATGGACATTCGGGCAATGCTAGGGGGAAGGCAAGGCCGCTCGACAAAATTGTCGGTTTTTGTTAATCTTGGCAAACGAACACGGCTAGTTATAAATATTATGCATATTTAATCTCGACAAGTCTATCAATGCATGGTTATACTCTGTTTGTGATCGTGCATGTCTGTAACCTCTTGTAATCAGTTCATGTTTGTGGCTACAAACCTCAATTTTGGAGCCACAAACCTAGGTACTACCCAAATCATGCTAAAACTTTTTTAATTAAAAACTCATTTGCAAATGTAGAATGTTCTGGGTCTTGTCAAGAAATCCGAAAATTTGTTCGAGGACAACAACTACAAATCCCAGGGTAGTAACCATTCGTTTGACCAAAAATGGGTGGTGGCTGAAATTTAGGTGGTCCCGCAGCTTTGTTACCATACTACCGGTCTATCCAGTTTTCTGTCAACACAACTATCATAATTGCAAGTCTTTTCATATAGATTAATGAGGGACATATGTTCAAAAAACCCACGTCATGGAACTCAATTTTTCAACGGAAATTATGTAAATCTGGGGTATCCAAACAGACTCATGTTCTCACCTGTTTGTAATGCTATTAGGTAGGATTTAAATGGACTGATTAACTAGCTTTTTCGCTCAAAAAGAAAGAAAAATGTGCAAGTTTGTATGTTTTATTGATGTTGAAAATTGTAACAAGTCTCGGTGGCTCTCTAAGTTTTTTCTAATTATTAAAACGTTAGAAACATTATGGCCATTTTTGTTTAGTTACAACTAAAACTATACTACTATTAAATCGATAATGCATTCATAATGAATTTGCTTTCTCTTCTGTTTGGTATCATTATGTACACATAAAATTCGTTAAAATTTTTTTGTCTAAATCACAATAAATTGAGAACTAATTTCATAGATGAAATTTCTCTTAATAGCAGACTTTAATTATTTTGATATTTAACTTTTCTCCTATGTTTTTGTTCATTATGTACTAAAAAGTTTTGTTACAATGTATTCAACTAAACTTCTAGAAGCCTTGATTGTGCCTTGCACAAAGATACCTCTAGTGGGTGTGCCTGCATATATCTCATCGATATTTATTAAACTATTTTTTTGTTGTACAAAATTAACACATTAATTTTCTTTTGGGACAAAATTAACAGGTGAGGTCTCTCTCAACGAGGAGCCACGCTGTTCGGATCTGTCTGTTGATTTGTTTACTGCAAGTACAAAAACAAATCTACATCGAATTCGGACAGAATATCCCATTTCAGATAAGAGATTCGTCATTGCAAGAGTAGTACAAGTTGGGCACACTAAGAACGAATTCACGTTCACAAAACATGGCCCATACGAAAATCAGTCACCAAAGGAAGCGCCTTCACCAGGAACGGCTGTTCACACTGAACGAGGATTCCCATGTCTCCTGTATTTTTCTCGAACACAGATTAGCTGACATAACCGCCATTTGCCAAATTGCACAAATCTCGTTTCCATCCCTCAAATTCTCACGCCATCTTCGCAATAAAGCAGTTCGTTTTGTTTACTTTTTTCGAAAAGTTTTAAAATTTCTCATATTTTCATGCGTGTTTTACAATTCTAGATTGAACCCATTTGGTAAATGTACTTGTAATTTAAACTTGGTTCAGAATTTTTAACGTTTAGCAACTTCGTTGATGCCTGTTTTTAGCGTTTAGGAGGTTCTTTTCTTCTCAAGACTCGACCTTTTCATTTGTGACACCCATTTTTTCCTCTCTTTTTCTTTGTTTCATATCTTTTTGATTGATTTTCTGCCTTCTTTTGTCTTTTAGGAGGCTCTACTCTTCTCAACTCTTGATTTTTTTTTGTCACGCCTATTCTTCTTTGTCTCTGTTCCTCAGCTGTTTGATCAAATTTTCTATGCATAAGTTCTTGATAAGGACGGATTAACTGTTGCATGCAAAGTCTTGAGATGGCTTTGCTAAAAGGGAGAGCTCTTGTTGGGTTGGCTGTGTTTCTTTTGCTGAACCTTGTGCAAGTTTATGGGAGAATTCCGACAACTCTAGAAGGACCATTTAAGCCAGTGACAGTTGATTTGGATAAGAGTTTTAGAGGGAATGCAATTGATTTGCCAGATACTGATCATAGGGTGCAGAAAAATGTTGTAGGTTTTGAGCCTGAACAAATTTCAGTCTCCCTTTCTTCAGATTATGATTCAGCTTGGATTTCATGGATTACGGGTAATTTCATTTGATATATGTATGTTCTTGGTTCTGTCTCAATCTAGTATTTTGAAGTCATTTAATTTGTCTGTTTGGAGGAGTATTTAGAAATTGATGAGCTGGAAAAAAATATTCTAGATAAGAACAAGAAGGGAGTTATGGAAGTTTATTGACTGCCCTTTTATAAGTTGATGCTTTCTATGTCTTCTTGAAAAGTTCGAATTAGTTGTGACGTAGGTATCAGTGAGAACTTCAATTGGATTATGAATTGATGTTCATTTTTGAGAGCTACAAGAGAAGAACGCATGTTAGTAGTTAGGATACGTAAGGATGAGCCTGATTTTTGTTAGATGAATCAGAAGAGAGTGTTATAGATGTTTGTTATATCAGTATGATCCTCTCAAATGTGATATTATTTGTTTGCAGGTGAATTTCAAATAGGTGACAACATCAAACCATTGAATCCCAAGACTGTAAAAAGTTTTCTATACTATGGGAAATCAAATCTGTTCTTGAATCACAAAATAAAGGGTGATTCATTAATTTATAACCAGCTCTATCCATTTGAAGGCTTGCAGAACTACACCTCCGGGATCATACATCATGTCCGACTTACAGGTGAATTAACAAAATTTTAAGTTACAAATCTGGGAGCAACAGATCATTTCAGCTGTAATGCTTATTTCAAACATAGAATTTTATAATTTTTAGTTGGATACATAAGAAAGGAACCGTCCAAGCTTTATGATTGGATTCTGAGTCCTGTCACATGATTGTCAGCCACATCTCAAGGTCAAAATGTAATATTGCTGGAAGAAGCTAAATAAGGTTCTGTAGCTGGTTCTCAGACTATCTGCCCTGCTGAAACACCCATGAAATAAAGTCAGGGTTTACGTGATGTCTGAGTAAAATATATGCAAGGTGCCCTCTAATAGGATATTGATTGGTTTAATGCCCTGGCATGATTTTAGAACAATGTTTTCACATAACTTGGTTGTGTTAAATTGAGTGGTTTTAAGTTTTTGATCTCGTGTTTCTCTTGACTTACTGGATTTCAACGGCAACCTGCCATTGTATTCTTAGTCCGGAAATACAGCCTGGTGATGTTAGGCAAGTCTCATTTGATAGTTTTGCAGCTTGCAAATGTGCGTAATACATTGTTGTTAAGTTTCTTTTCTCAACAATGATTCCGAGACACCTTCCACTTGGTTTCAATTAAATTGAATCAAGCCAACTGCAACATCTAGTTTTTCTAAATGGATGCATGGGTCCAATAAAACCAACCTAATCTTACTTTCAGTAAACATTAAATGGTCGTACATTTACTAGAATCTATTTTAAATTCACATTGTATGTACTTGTTTCTATTGCTACTAATTGCATGCTTTCTTTAAGTAGAATAGAGGAGATCAATTTTGCTCTTGTATTGGTGAAAACGTTTTTTTTTTCGTATGATGGGATTGGTTTTGTGCCCTGCAGGATTGGAACCCAACACTGAATATTATTATCGATGCGGAGATCCTTCAATACCAGCAATGAGTGATATCTATCAATTCAGGACTATGCCTGCTTCAGGTCCAAAAAACTACCCTAGCAGAATAGCAGTGGTGGGAGACCTTGGTCTTACATACAATACAACTTCAACTGTTAGCCACTTGATAAGCAACCAGCCTGATCTTGTTCTATTGGTGGGGGATGTTTGCTACGCCAATCTGTATCTGACAAATGGAACTGGCGCTGATTGCTATGCTTGCTCGTTTCCTGATACACCCATCCATGAGACCTATCAACCTCGTTGGGATTACTGGGGAAGGTAGCTTTAATACTTTCGTCCATTGTACTTATTGTTCATGTAATAATGAGGCAAGCAACAGAAACTTCCAGCATGAGTAAAATAGTGAACTAGCTATCCATGAGTAGAATTATCTGCTCTTCTTTTGCTGTCAGTGCAACTGGTGCTACTAAAAGAGACCAGAAGCCTCATACACCTAGTTTGTTGAGTAAGAATGTCTATTTCTATCATAAAGAAGGTTGATTTCTCTCAAAATTAACTTCTGGTTTACAGCATTACTTGCAATTGCTAGAACTCTTAATGGTTATTGTGCACATCACCAGTTTATTTATCGCTCAATCCATCTTTAGTCTGTAATTTTTGCGAGTCTTTTTTAGACCTAGACTATTCCTTCCCTTTCTTCCCTAACATTCATTAGCTTCTTGTAGACTTCTACATTGAACAGTAGAAATTGTTTCAGTTTTACTTCACTCTTTTACCGTCTGTGCAAGAGATATCTTTCATAATTGTGCATTAGAACAAATGTAACAGAATATTATATTTTTGCAGGTTTATGCAGCCACTAGTGTCTAAAGTACCACTAATGGTGGTAGAGGGAAACCATGAGATCGAAGAACAAGTTGGGAATCGGACATTTGCAGCCTATAGTTCTCGGTTTGCATTTCCATCTAAAGAAAGTGGATCTTTGTCTACATTCTACTTTTCATTCAATGCGGGAGGGATACATTTCATAATGCTCGGTGCATATATTGCATATAATAAGTCAGGTAATTGATGAGATGCATTCACGTCTATCTGCTTGCTTGGGCCTTTTTTTGCTACTCTTTGATTGCCTCCTGAAATTTGTCAGATTATGCATATTCTGTATCTATGACATGTAGTCACTTTTTCATCAGCAATTAACTGGGATTTTTTTGTCTAGTTTTATGTCCAAAAGAATGTGAAGCAGTTTTATAGCTCATCTTTAACTTACTGAATTTCAGCTGATCAATACAAATGGTTGAAGAGAGATCTTGCAAAAGTTGACAGAAAAGTCACTCCTTGGCTGGTAGCAACTTGGCATCCTCCATGGTACTCAACATATGTAGCTCACTATAGGGAAGCTGAATGTATGAGGGTAGAGATGGAAGAAATACTGTACAAGTATGGTGTTGATATAGTCTTCAATGGACATGTAAGTATGTAACAGTCACGTGAGTGCATATACTGTAAATGCCAATAAAGCTATTCTTCAGCTTTATCTTGTATTTCTTTATAGTTTTTGTAATAAAAATTAATAAATGTGGAAATAATCGTCTGAAATCTTACTGAAACAAATTTAATTATCACATGCTGTATACTTTTGCTGGTGACAAACCCTTGTTGTAAATCCTATACCTGGTTCATTTGCTCCATCCATATTCTGGTCATTCGTTCTAGCATAAGAAAATCATCTTTATCAATTTTCTAATGATTCTTCTTCAATCAACATTACTTCAAATCATTGAACAGTTCCTGTTCTCTATTTTATTAACCTGGTTAGACCTTTGTGCAATCTCATAGCCACAGAAACAGCAGTATCCTGTCCTCCACCATTGCTGCTGTGTTCACAAGCATATATTGTTTAGGCTTATCATACAAATTTTGGTAATTCTTTTCATTAACTACTTTGAGCTATAATTACATTATGCTTTTTTCCAACATAATTAGTCAAACTTCATTGATTCGTGACCAAAAAAAAAAAAAAAGTTCAGTGCTATGTTAATGTAATTTCATTTACTGCAATCTGTAAAACAAAATCCTCTTCATGCTTTAGAGATCTCAATGAGGCTTTGTTTTCTTTTTTTGTGACTTGTTTAAACTATAGGTTCATGCCTACGAGAGATCAAACAGAGTCTACAACTACACACTGGATCCCTGTGGGCCTGTATACATAGCAGTTGGTGATGGTGGTAACAGGGAGAAAATGGCTATTAAACATGCTGATGAACCAGGGAACTGTCCAGACCCATCCACAACTCCAGACAGCTATATGGGTGGATTTTGTGCTTACAATTTTACATCAGGTCCAGCAGCTGGAAAGTTCTGTTGGGATCGACAGCCAGATTATAGTGCATACAGGGAAAGTAGCTTTGGACATGGTATTCTAGAGGTGCAACTCTCTCTCTCTCTCCCTCCCTCCCTCTCCCTCCCCCTCAGATACTAGTCCAAAGAAAGCATTACAACTTATTGACTAATAATTAACTTCAAAATGCACCAGCTAGAGGAGCCATGAAAGCTAACCTGAGCAGTCAATTGTACACTAGAATTTGCTTTGGAGAACTATATTCAAATATTATCTGGAGAGTTGGAGGCAAAACTTGTTCAGTTAGTATGATATTTGGATGCCTTACTCTAGGGAATGGGATCTTTGTCTTTAACTGAAATAGGATTCTTTTTTCTAAGTTATATCAGTTTATTTATATTCAAGCTGAAATTTGTACCTTTTGGTTCGTTGAGGGAATTTTTGGTTGGGATACCAAGACTTCCAACTGTGAACATTGGAGTCTCATGTAGTTGGGTGCTTTTCCAATCACTGAAATGAAAATATCCTGCTTTTTGGTGCTTTAATACTCTCACAATTAACTTAGTATCTCCTGTTGAGGATAGACCGTAGGATACAACTTTGGAGAAGGCAAAAGATGACAATATTTCTTCATGTAATCTGCAGGTGAAGAATGAGACACATGCTCTGTGGACATGGCACCGGAATCAGGATATGTACAATGAAGCCGGTGATCAAATATACATTGTGAGACAACCCGAGAGATGCCCAGTTGAACCAAAGGTAATTAAGCTTTGGAGAGGAGGGAGTGTATCACACTAACTGGAATGCTATTTCTGGAACATTAATTGAAATATAGTTCTTACACATAACTGATTAGACATCTTAACTGATTGAATGGGGAGTCAAATGGTAAATTAAGGCCTAGACTTTAATATGTCAAGACAAAGGGGGATATTTGGGTGGGGATACACAATATAGTGCATGAAGAAGCAGTATTTTTTCTATATTGATTACCAAACATCAGCAGGTTAGTTGCACACTTAGTTCAAATAATTAGTACCAAATTGAACAAAAGAGAACCTTGATTTGACCTTACTTCAACTAACCTATAAGCTACAAACATGACTATTTGTTTAGTTGAAGCAAATATAAGCAGTTTGCAGATTCTGATTTTCGTTTCCATCTTATCTTTATATTTTCTCATCACTACATTTCTTGCTTTCTCGTTTGCACTCAGGTCTCTTCTTCAGTTGAATTCTAGATATTGAATTCAATGCCAGATGAACTCCAAACTTGGAGCATGTTAATTCCAATCTTTGCGCTTCAGTATTTTGAAGACGGCTTTCATACTATTACTATATAGGATGATAGGAAGATTAAAAGAAATTTACAGAGTTATCCATGTTACAATTAAATGTTGAAGAAGGTCCTCTTCTAGTTTTCTTGCTACGTACTTGAGAGAAAATGTCTGTGTGTGTGTGTTATAGGAGTTACGGGTGAAGCAAGAGTTGTAAACAGGCAAATCAAAGTATTGAGGTCTCACTTGACTAAGAGAATATGAATTTCCTATTCTAGTCGTAATGCACTCTTGAAGATGAATTTTGACCCTCAATATAGTCTCTTTCAAAAGCACCAACTTATAAGTTGGATTAATTTTATATATACTGTCGGTGTATATACCATCACCATTAGATATATAAAACATATGCAGAATTTGAATTTGAAATTATAAGTTTTTATTGTTTTCATGGTTTTCTGTCAACGATTTTGATACGTCGCTCTGCAAATATCAAACAAAGAAAACACTCACAAGCCTTGCTCTTTTTCGTTTTGGTGATCACCAACATTTTCCAAGAACTTCAGTGGATTTTTCGCAAGTTGGTTTAAGAGGATGGAGAATTCAGGAAAAAGAAGGTGGAACTAGAAATCACAGATTGCCGTAGTGAGAACTCCAATAGTTGAATTGTAGTCCAACTAAGAATGCATGAATTAAACTTCTCCAATTGGGACCAAGGCTTGAAAAGAATTAAGCAGCCAAAAGAGAACATTACATCAAAAGCCTTAAATATTTTTTTGCTACAAAACTGCTGAGTGGCTGAGACAAGGAGCCTCAAACCTAACAAAACTTCACTAACCTAGTCTTCACAATCACTTAAGGCCCTGTTGCTGTTCTCTCTCAGGGCAATATTAGGGTTCAGAAATGAGAAAGAGTACAAGCAAGAAAGATGAAAGAGTTAAGGTAGTCGCAGTAGAGGATGGTAGAGAAGCAGCTTTAGAATTCTGTGTTGCAGGAATTCCACCACCCAGCCCTGGTCTGAAGCCTCCACCGTTGTTTAAGGGTGTAGTCTCCGGTGGTGGTGGTGCGCTCAAAGATGGACTAGTGATTGGATTGGTTGGCATACCGCCTACGGTAGGTGGTCCTCCTGCAGCGCTGCAAGTTTCAAATCCAAAGCATTGCATTGTAAATTTAGGCTGTAAAAAAAGGCCAAAATTTTTAACAGAAAAAAAAAATGCAAGTGCAGATACAGCAGGTGCAGAGGCAGATGAGGAGTTTGAGAAGAGAAAGAAGTGAAAATTCAAAGAAGACTAGCCATAGAAACAAATTGAAGGCCAGAATCTTAGTTCTTTGAATGGACAATAATATGCTCTGCACTCCAACCCTTGAAGCACCTTTCAGAAATCCCCTTGGCCAACTTGCCATCTTTTCCTTTCCAAAATTCCTTGCAAAAGAGCAGTGACAGAATAGAAGAGAAAAGCAGATGCCGAAAGGACCACCTAGAAGTGCATCCCAAGATTGTAATGCAAATTTTCGGGGAAAATTGTCATTCTTCTCTATTCCCTTAATTGCATTTGGGATACTACGTTATATGATTCTATGGTTTAGGTTGGTGTTGATCCAGATAGAGGCAATGCTTGACATGATTGAATGATTAGATGTTGATTCATCATCTTTTTAAGCCTTCTCTTGTGTGCCGATTCTAAGAATGAATAGGACATGTGCCCATAAGCTCCTTTTATCAAATTAGCCAACTTCTCCTCTCCTCTTTCAAACCAGGTCCAAAAACATAAGAAACTCTTATACAGCAATATTACGAGTATATAAGCAATTCATGTCTGTAGTGGTTTCTGAAAGCTTCTGGTTGGGATCATCACTCCATCACCCTGATTTATAACACATTTACAGATGATGGTTTACAAGAAAAATTGCTATAGCAGAATGATAGCCGTCAAACATTCTCTTTGTATAATGTGAATAAATATGATACAATCTCTTCTATGTAGATCACTAGCTAAATTGCAGGCTGTGGAAACTTAAGATTCTTACCCTGAATAAAAAAAAATGAATTGGAAGAATTTACAGATTCCAAGTTTCTGATTTTATTATAAATTACAAGTTGTTCCTTGAAAGGCATTGAATCCAATATTTTAAGAGTCTTACCTTTACAGTCTTGATATCCATCAGAATATTCTGCTTGAACGTTTAAATATAATACGTTCGTTTCTTGAACTTTTCCATTCATCTAATAGTCTTTAATTATCAATATGAATGCTTAGACAGTTCTCTGGCCGTATTTCAACAATATATCGGCCTTGTTTGGACAGCCATTTTTCGCCGGAAAATTACGTCGTTTTCCGTGATCAACATTTCCCTATTATCTTTTTTCCTTACATACATCAAATCGCTACAGTAATTTTTCTATAAAAAATCCTAGAAAATGCAATCCAAACACTCTTCGACATTTGTACCTTGTACTTGATCAGTTATGCTGGAAATTGTGACTTCTTTCTTCCTTAAATTTTTTTTTAAGAGAAGCGTTACAAGAGAAGGGTTTTGGGTTTTGGGAGGAGAGGGGAGGGGAGAGGAGGGGAGGAGGGAGGGGGGCCTTCACAATCATCAGATTAATGCCCCTGTCCCCACCAGTTGAACTTGGTTTTGAGGGCAGAGATTGCAAGCTTTATCCAGATTGCTGATTTTGTTGGTTAGGAACTTAGGATAATTAAGTTTGAATTTGATCCTTTTAAGGGCCGAAAGCACATATTGCAAAGCTTAGACATCAAATAAATTACGACGAAGATTTACTTGTATTGCAAGCTAACCTACCTAAACATAAGTTACCTTTACATTTGTCACAAAGATTAACACTGTATATCACCTGCAAGCCCTCTTACTTTTTTGAAATCATTTTATTAATACAACTTATGTCTCCTGATATTATTATAGTATTACGTTAGATAAATTTTATTTTAGATCCTTCAACAATAAATGTGCATCCATTTCAGTCCACTTTACATTTTAAAATAATACAATTCTCCCACTTCAATATAATCATTGACTGAATCGTCAAATCGAACAAATATAGTTGGCAAGAATGCTCAAAGTGGCACGGAAGATTTTGTTAGTTTCAGCACAATGATTATACTGAAGTGGGACAAATTTCATAATTTAAAGTATAAAGAGTCCACAATTCAAATTTAAGGACTAAAATAAGAAAGCATCTATAGTTTAATGATCTAAAATAAAATTAACTGCACTAATTTTAGCGCCAAAGCCCAATTTCACTAAATGGTGGCAAATTTCTAGAAATAATGCTGAAAAAAGATTATCACAAAAGTGGGGTTATGTGGAAAAATTTTCTCTTTTAATATTGCCACATTTGATGAATGCAATGACATTTTTTTTTGTAATTTTTTAAAATGTCCTCAATGATTTTTTAAAAAAATTGTGTCATCCCATGTAATTAGATTCGGCGACTAAAAGCAAGATTAATTTAAAAAAAAAACAAGTAAGTTTCAGCACACAAAGTTTTTTTTTTAACTATTAGAGTCACCGCATATATTTTTCTTTTTTTTTTAATCCAAGGAATCTAATTGTTGATCAATGGCTAAATTCCCTCAATATTCATGAGAATGTCGTTTGGGAAAAAAAAAAAAAAGTGAGCCATTGATCAAAAGCTTTTATAGTCGTTGGATGGCCACAAAACATCTATATATAGCCCCAATTCTGAAGTTTGAATCCACACCATCTCCATTTTTGACTCCATTTTTCTCTGCCTATTCTGCTACTCTGCAACTCTCCAAAAATAGGGAGAAAGAAATAGAAAAGCAAAAAATGAGGATGCTACGAGTTCAAGATTCAAAATTGAGAGTATGTATAGATGTTTTGTGGCCATCCAACAACTATAAAAGCTGTTGATCAATAGTTATCTTTTTTTAAATTTTTTATTTTTTTCAAACAGTATCTCGTGAATATCAAAAAAATCTAGCCTTTGATCAACGGTTGATCAATAGTTAAATTCCTTGGATTAAAAAAACAAAGAAAAATATGTTGCCGCATCTCTCTAATAGTTTTTTGTTTAAAAAAATTTGTTTGAGTCACTTCACATTTAAAAAAAAAAAAATTTGTTTGCAATGACTCAAAAAAATTTTTTTTTTTTTTGCTAAAAAACCTTTGTGTGAGTCACCTTTTGTTTTAAAAAATTTAAATCCTGCTTTCAGTTGTCGTACCTGATTACTTGAAGTAACACAGTTTTTTTAAAAAAAAATTCGTTCAGAACATTTTAAAAATAAAAGGGGACTGTCATCACATTCGTCAAATGCGGCAAACATTAGCAAAGAAAAAACTTCCTAGCATTCATCAAATGTGGCAAACGTAAAAAAGAAAAACCTTTCTCACATGACTCCACTTTTATGATAAATTTTTTTCGAGTATTATTTCTAGAAATTTGCCTAAATGGCCAATATGACTAAATGATGAATTGGCCACCACACATTTAATACTTTTTTAATCCTTCTCTTTTAAGTGTAAGTGGAAGGGATCGAATTCGATATCTCTCCCTTGCACACCATTCATCAAACCACCCAATTCGTCTCTCCTCCCTACCGCACATTTAATTTAACTCTTCTTATAGAATATAAGACTATAAAGTATAAATCCACCATTTTAAGTCAACAGCTAATTCCTCAAGCTGTAATCCTTTCAAAAAAAGATCGAACAAATATGGATGTATAGAGTTCTATTCTTGTTCTATGCCCATCGTGCCAAGCAATTTTTTTTTTTTAAATAACCAACAAGCTGTCATGCTACACCGACAACTCTTTTACAAAAAAAAAAAAAGCAAACATGGCTGTTGCGCTTACATGGCACGATGACCCAAAAAGTTAAAATTCATGTTGGCACGATAGGCAGAGAGAGAGAGAGAGATTCTATTGTTTAGAGAGAAGGAGAAGAGAAACACGAAAATAAAATTTTAGAGAGAGAAATGGCGGTGAAAAATTGCTACTTCTTGCAAAGTAATGCAAGAGAACACATTTATATAATGGTTGAGAGCCAGTCATTGATGAATGTTGGATCAACAAGAAGAAGTGACAATAACTTTTTTTTTTTAAATCTTTCAGATTCGTCGCGCCAACATGGCATGATAGGCCATAAAAAATTTCAACTTTTTGGACCGTCGTGGCATGTAGATGTGACAGTCATGTTTGTTTTTCGAAAAAAAAAAAAAGTTGTTTGTGGCGTAGTTATTTTAAAAAAATTGCTTGATCCGTCATGTTATGTAGACAAGACAGGTATAAAATGAGAATAGAACTTTACACGTTCATATTTAGCCGATCATTTTTTAAAGGATCACATTATGAGGAATTAGCCAAACATACCGCGGCAGCAAAGTTGTGTAGCAATATCAACAGCCACAAGTGATGGACTGAGGTGATTTTTTTTGTTTTGTTGTTGCAACGATAACATTCTTATAATCTAATCT
>NC_040039.1:39391645-39466273 GCF_003713205.1 Coffea eugenioides
GATCTATATAATGAAGCTCCAAAAAACTTTTAAGTCCTTGAAAGAAAACTTCACATTAGTAGCTAGTCAAATAGATAAAACATGCATACCAATGTCAGACCCAGCTCTGAAGTCACTTTTACTATAGAATAGGACTACTTTTCCTGAAATGTTATCTAGATCAAGCATCCCAAATGTAATTTATGAACCTGAGAGCAGTCCTTTAACAAAGGTCAGTTTTTCTTTTCTTTTCCCCCCTTTCACTTCTTGGTCTTCAACCCCCTCAGTTACTACAAAACAATACAAACAATATTCTCAAGGTTTAAGCCAGTCTGAAAAATCCACTCTATCAAGTGACATCAAATAATTTTTCACTTCCTTTTTTCTAGAAACTAGCCCATAAACCAAAGAAAAGCTGATAAGCATGTATATACCTGTAGTCTTCATCAGTCAGACACTTCTGTAATTCTGCTTGGACTGGGGTGTTGAACTCATCCTCAATGGGCCGATACCTACAAACCTAAAACCATATCATATGCCTCAGATACTAAAAGAGAACATTTTGATATGATAAAAACAGTTCAACACAGCATGATGTTTCAGTCCTCATAGAATTGAGGGAGTCAATAATAAAGGGCAGTTCTCTACTTAGTCTGGCAAAGTCAGTAGTTGATATCTACTGTACACAAAAATACACCAAACAGGGTGGAAATACAAGAAAAAGGGAAACAAAAGAAAAACAAAAACACAATGTGACGGAGAAATATATAACACCCTCACAGCCCCTGCCAAGCTGAACATTGCAACATTGCAAAATCTATCGACCTGTTTTGCCAAAGGTCAAATTAAAACAAACGAGTTTCTTCATTGCAGTCAAACAGTTTCAAAAGGATCTCATCATGGATCCATTCAATGCAAAATTTGCTGAAAAGTGACGATTCCAAACAATCACTCTTCTAACTGAAAGTTGGATTAACATTTCAAGAATAAAACAGACTTACTCGGAGTTTCCTTGCATTTTTACAGAAGCTTTTTATGTAAGCATTTGAGATGCTATATGGATCTCTACCAATTATTTTCAGGATATGCCTGACTTTTTGCTCCACAGCAATAAAATCTGCCACAGCCTTTGCTTGGTAAATCTTCTGCAAATTTACATACAACCTACAATGTACACGGAAAAGCTCTATAATATACAAGTCATAATTTTCATAGACGTAAATGACAAAATACTGCTTGTCCTGCAAAAATGCTAGTCACTAACTCAGTGGATGATGTCATATCCGGTATTGAACCCTCAAGAGGTGCCTCCCCATTCCCTTCATTGTCAATGAAATCCTGCAGAGCAGGCATGAAATATGGTTGGGCAATCATGCAGGTCAAAAGGGTAGAAATTCAAGGTTGTTAAAGAACTGTTGAACGAAATTACAATAGATAGTCAATCTATTAAACTAGAAGACTAATTTCATAAAATGAAATGTTAGCAGACGAATTTGCTAATTATTTATTATAAAAATGAGAGCTAATATTTGTATGATAAAAAAACAGAGCATACAGAATCCACAAAAAGTTACCTTTAGAGCTGCCACAGTCACCCAAAACTCTGATGAACTTGAACCAACTTCAGCACTACCATCATTAATTATCTTCTCTAACTCTGAACCTTAATTGTGAAATCAAGAAAGATAAATATACATTTCTACGAAAATAAAATATAGTTGTTACATCAAAAATACGTTGACCGGTAAAAATAGAATTCTGACATGAGTAGGAAAGTGAAATACCAACCTAAAAGCAAGTCAAACTTGAGTTGCAAACTACTACTGTAATTAATGCATGCAAATACTATAAGTTTTCAAGTAGAAGCAGATCATTTAATCAACTAAAATGAACTGAAACACAAATTTTCTAGTATTAGTAGAACATTAATATACCATTAGCACTTGGTTCCACATTCAAAAAGTTTGTAATAGGCACAAATATAAGCACAGAATCAGATTATCAGAAAAGGCAAGTTCAAGATACGATCTTGATCAAGAATCTTATTTCCATCCCAAAGCTTAAAAAATACTTCTAAAACAACCAAAATCAGAACTGCTAGGCAGTTCCCAGCTATCCCACTCATTAGTATAAGATTTGCAGTAGTTGTGACAACATGTGACTTCAAAAATGTGCTCAAACCCAATTACTACAATTCCCAACAACTCTAATTATGTCTTGAATCCGCAAAATCATTACTTACTGATTCCTCTAGGAGCATAGACTTTAAATGAAGCTTCCATTGCCTCTTTATAATTGTCCTCATCAATTGCAATCATCCTGGCTTTAATTAGGTCCTAAGATAATTAAAACAAGAACGGTCTCAGAAACCAAACTAGAATAAAATATTATCGCAAGTGAAAACCAAATTTTGAACCTTGAATTGTTTCTTCTCATCTCTAGTTGATGGAAGGCATCCACCATGACTTTTTGCCCACTCTTCTGCCATCTTAACGAGAATGATGACGTAAGGGGTGTGCTTATGGACGACTGGATCAGATGTGTTCAAATCAATAGTGTCTGCAAAACTATGAGTAACAAATATATCATCAGAATCTACCTATTAAATTGAAGGCAAAAACACCATCAAAAGAATTAACATTCTCAGAAACAATCAATGCACATGCAGAAGTACTGTGACTAACCTTCTGAGCTCTGGCCATGGGTTATTTAGCCGGAGATCATCCAAAAAGTGATCAGGCTTTGACTCAATCACAGTATGCTCCTGCAATAGGATGTAACTATGAGATTTCAAATGTTAAAGTTTCTAAATTGTCCAATTATCTCAGCAAATGTGAAAGCAAAAGTCAGTCACCTTCACACTGATCCGAATAAAACCTGTTAGACCATATGAGCGTGCAAATACCAGAGCAACATTTGCATCTCGACAGATTCTGTCCAATTTCACCATTGAATCTTCAACCAGCTGAAAAAAAAAAGACAATGAGATATGTAAATAACATCAATTCATGACTTCTACTTTTAAAAGTGAAGGTAGACATCAAAAATCCCCTCGGCAGTAAAATCTCAACCACTCCATGACTACATCTACTGGCTGAAAGTGCATCTTTCCATGTTTAATTTTCTTTAAAAAAAAATAAGTGTTAGGATAGATTCCCCGCAAGTAACTTCTGAATGCTTAGATCCAACCAAAACTCCAGAAATCAAAGACTTTGAACAGCCTAATTCACTAGATAGAAGGTTTAACATGAGTAGGCTACAAAGGAGTTGGAACTTACTGCAGTTAACCAGGAAAAAAAATTTCCCAATTGCTTCCTTTGAAGGGGATATCTTAGGATTGTAAATGGTCATCAGTTTGACCCTTTGACCCAATTGATTCAAGTATCAAGCGATGTAGCAGACTGATAGCTTAAGAGGTTAACACCAAATTTGACAACTCAAACTATGCTGGCTTAGTTATATTAAATTGCAGAAACAATAACAGAGAAACTAATCTTCTTTGTTCCTTCATATATCTCCAATTAAGTATATGTAAGCAATGAGGCACTAGGAATCAATATGAATTCCAATCACTATGGATCAGTAGAAAATTAAGGTTACATTGATGTTTAATTTGACTTTGTCTCAATTATAAATCTTATTGCCAAGCTTGATGGTGCCCATAAATTTAAATGAGTCTACGTCATTAATCATATATGTGACATAAATCAACAAAGAATTAACTTAAAAAATAAAGAAATTCATACCTGTGTGCCCACTACCAGAGTGAACTGTGAGAAGAATGATGGATTTGACTCAATCAATGCCTGGGGATACTCTTCAATAAACT
This sequence comes from Coffea eugenioides, assembly GCF_003713205.1. NCBI lineage: Eukaryota > Viridiplantae > Streptophyta > Magnoliopsida > Gentianales > Rubiaceae > Coffea > Coffea eugenioides. The sequence continues at coordinate 39,395,454 of NC_040039.1, forward strand.
TGGCTTTAACGGCATCATTTAGCTCCTGAAGAAATGAACACACACATTTGGCCTTCGATTGTCCCACACATGATTCGTCCACTACAACAATTACAATTAAAAATCAGAAAAGACGATCAAAAAACACAGTAAAACAGCACAACACATAAATGACAACGTTGATAGAAATATATGTCAAAAGCAAAATGTGTACCCATGAAGTTATTCCCAAGGTCACCCACTTCAACTTTTGAGCCATCGACAATGGTGATACTTCCAACCCCACCAAGAACAAGATTTTTCAATGTTTCTGAACCTGTTGGCCCACAATTCAACAAGCATATACTAGATCTCTCAAGTGCAGCCTGTCCTTGCTCACCCCATATTCTGAGAAACCAAATTTGCAGTACAAAAATAAACAAATATAGTAAATAACCATAAAAACTCATATATTCTCGTTTTACTTTCTCCATTCTTCTCCACAAAATTCAACTCTTTATAACCATTTTCGAACTCGAACCAAGATTAAATATCTTAAACCAAATTTACTATTATAAAACTCCTATAACCCTAGTACAAAAATCATAACATTGCAATATTATTATCAAAAAAAAAAAAAAGCTACGCAAAAAGTGATATTAATTTCACTCGAATTCTGGATAACAGAACCAACTTAAAGAAAATGAAAAGCGATTATGCTTTAAGGCAACTAAAACAAGATCAATGTACAAAGCAATAATTAATCAACTAATTTCAATCCAAGATATCCAATAAAATTTACAAATAACGTTTAAACTTGAAATTTCTATTACTAATAAATAATTAAACAACGCTAAAGCAGAAAAATATCAATAAATTCTATACTTCTTGCCCTAAAGCTATTACTAATAAAAGTAAATAGAGACAATGCCGAAGGTCAAAAGGGTCAATAAAGAAAATAGTGAGGCAAAGAAAAGCTTCAGAATAAGTTACCTGAGCTGACGATCGTACTTCGTTTTGGGTTCCGCCATTTTGCTGTGTACTGAACGTGCGGCAGTGTGTATGGAGCTTTCTTGACTTTCGCTGGCTTGCTTGGTTACTACGCTGTGGGGTTCAAGAAGCTGAATTTTTACTCTGACCAAAAAAAAAAAAAAAAAAGCTGAATTTTTCCGAAAGGATATATTGAGTGTGTTTGGATTGTAAATTATTTGAGATAATTTTGTTAAAAAAATATTGTAACCCTTTTTGAAATGATGTATGTGAAATAAAAAGATAATAGAAAAATGTGTTGATGATGCAAGTAAAGTATATGTAAATAAGGTGTAAATAACGTAAAATAATTGACAATCTGAACACACTAATTGTATTTGCATCCCCTATAGTTTAATGAAATTGTGTTTAAACCCGTTGGATTTAAAGGAATTACAGATATAGTCATACATCGGGCTCCCATGTTATATTGTATTTATACCTGGCAATTGGGCGGGTTGGGCGGATTTTGGGCGGGTTAATGTTGGATTTTCATTTAAATGGGTTACACCCAACCCGCCCAACTTTAGAGTGGGTTAATTTTGGGTTGGGTCATATTGGGTTATCTCAAACCCATGACCCAAATATGACCCAATATATTAATTAATATATTTTGATACATAAACTCTCTCAAATACATTTTTACATACAAAAAAAAAAAAAAAATTTCACACACATAAACACATTTTCACATAGATACACATAATTTTACACACTAAAACACTCATAGACACAAAAATATACTCACTTCTTAAGCTATTTTGAAATATGTTATTTTTACACATACAAACACATTACAATACACACTAATATACTTTCACAAATACACACACATACTAACTATTTAAACTACTTGGATGAACTCACTATTTTTTATACAAGTAAGGATTTTCAAACTGGGTATAGCTTTGGTCCAAACTAAGAGATATTTTAAAACTCAAATTCTTATTTATTATTGCATGGGACACATGTCAATCAACTAAATAATGTAACGAGTGTAACGGAAAAAATTATAACAAAGAATCTCTTGTCAAATAATTAGCTTTCAATAAACCATATCTTTATAATTTCAACATTTAGCATAAAAATCTTTAGTGAAAGGATTAACAAAAATTTGGCTATTACTTCAATATTTAATCGCTCCATAAACGAATTTTTACAACACTTGTCTCAGAAATGTTTATTGCTCTACAATAGCAGAGGTCAAATTACGTTTAAATGATAATTGCTAACCCCTTTACTAAACCATCAAAAAGTCCAACCAAAATACAGGGAACTTACTCCAAAAATTAACACTTTTTTTTTTTTGCCCCGGTTTTTTTGGGGGGCGGGGGGTGGTGGTAACACTTTTGTACACAAGAATGTCTTTTTCCATGTGTCAACAGGATGGGTTATACTTGCATAAAAAACATACAAAGAGGGAAAAGTTGGGTAATGGGTGCCCAACACAAATACCCAAACCGCCCAAAATATATATGGGTTTTTATTACCCAACCCAAAATTTACCCAATACCCAACTTACCCAACCCAACCTCTTAAATTAGTGGGTGGGTTGGGTGGGTTGTTGGGTTTTGGGTATAATTGCCAGCTCTAATTGTATTGGGACAAATTGTACCATAAATATGATATTAGGTAAATCAAGCTAATCTCCTCTTTAATTTTAGCAATTCTTCTATTGTTTGTTCAAAAACTTCCCCTAAAAGATTAAGTAATTTTGTAATAAACTCGCTTCAATGTATCAAAAATGCCACATGAGTAATTATTAATGCCATCTAAGTGTTTTCAAAAAAAAAAAAAAGAATAGGATGGGTTATAATTTCCTTTCATCAAAATTTAAGGTTGGATAAAATTGATGACACTTAATGGATGTATAGCTATAAAAGTTAGCTCTCCGCCAATTTTATTTTTTATTTTTTGACTAAGTGCTTGTATTTTTAAAATATTTTTGTTTTAAATCTCTCTTTTCTACTTTTCCATGAATAAATAATATAGGTTAGAATTCAAAATTTTTGTTTTAACAACTCTTTTTTGTTTGATATAAGGAACATGAACAAGAAAAGTAAAGGGTAAAATTACAAAGCGAAAACTATCATAAATGCTTAGTGGATATAGAGCAATGATGAAGGAGATCCACATGTTATTTTGAAATCAAGAGGGGAGATCTCTAATTTTGGAGAAAACTAGAGGGGAGAATATTGTAATTTACCCTATAATATAATAAAGGGTTAATTACATTTACCTTCGCTATAGTTTAGACTATAGGTTTAACCATATTACGATGACCCTTTTATAAGTAACATCCGTCAACCAGCAAATAGAAAATACTAAAAGTACAGAAGTGCCCTCTATGCAAAAGTACTAAAAATTAAAACAAAAACAAACTTGAAGACTTCTTTTAGGGATTTTTTTTTTGTTTCTTTTAGTAAAGACGTTTGTTTAACTAAAAATATATCCAAAGCTCTTTTCTTCAATAGAAATTCTAAATGAGTTTAAACTTTTTTCCTTAAGAAAAAAGATGGTCTAATAACTAGAAAAATGGAGATCAAGAAAAAAAGAAAAAAGAGACTTTTTGCTGAAAATTTAAAAAAAATTATGGTAAATTTAATCAAATGAAAAGGGAAAGTAAATGACCATAATCGTAAGGAATGTAATAACCATCTTGCGTCTTCAACTTTGCCATTCACGTGATATATATTGTTTCATCACTATACAAGACACAAGCAACCGTGCATGTCTATAGGTAGCAAATAAGGAGATTGGTCCTCGTGCTCTTAATCAGGTAAAGCTTTACAGGGATTTAATAACCCATGAAAAGAAGAATCGAATGCATTTAGCAATTAAGATTTGAATATATATGGTTGATTTGGAAAAAGCTTATTTATGTACTGATTTCTTCTTATCATATGTGGAATTTGGTTGGTTTTGGTTGTTATGACAAGGAAATTGTTATCTTTGGTGAGTGTATATATATATATTTCATATTTCTTTCATGGTTCCATTAGATTTAACATAGATTTTCTCAGTAATGGTAGTATTTTGGGGATGTCTTTTGGTGGCTTGGATTGCGTAAAAATTATGGTATTCATAAATGATTAAATTGGGTAACTTATAGAAGTAAGGGGTGGTAGTTGTGGTGCTGTGGTAGAGTCTTACCGCCATCACTCAATATGAGATTAAGGTGTCAGATATTTTGAGGGCGAGGAAGAACAAGACTACTGCGGGTTGAGGAGGTCCTTTAAGCCATCCACTCGATTTTATCCATTGTTCATGCTAAAACTTAGGTAGTCAAAGCTAGGTTTTGTTTGATCCCCGTTTACAAGTAAGTTTTTTGGGTGTTTGTCTAAAATTTTACTGTAATTTACTGTAGAAGTTTTAAAAAAAAATTTTGAAGTGTGTAAATTTTTGAATATTTTAAAGTGTATAATTTAAAAATTTTGAAAAGTTTTTTGAAATTACTGTAGTTAAAGTTTTTAAAAAACTTGTAACAGACAAACTTGGCAAAAAACTCAAGAGCCAAACAGGGCCCTAATTCAGCACTTAAACTTAATGAATTCAGATTTTAAAATATTCAGACCGTTTGATAATAAAAAATTGAACATTTGAATTAATTAATTGACACTTAAACAAAGAGTGCTCAACAGACTTTTGCGTTGTATCATTATTGGGATAACAATATGTTTGTGACAGTCATCATAGGCAATTAGGTGTCACAGAGATTTATGTATTATTAACTGTTTTCAAATGACATTAGCAATTGCAAAAATAAGTTTGAAGCTATGTGGCTACTACATCGAGACTTGAACTATAATGAAATAGAATTAGTATTTTAGTAGAACTTATGCAAAAGATCATGAGAATGTGAGTTGTTAGAAAATAATTATGTATTGCGTCTCGACTGTAAAAGTCCTAATAATTACTTTGATAAAGAGAACTTTTAGAATAAAGTTAAGAGATGGTGTCTCTAATAAAGATAATAAATAAGCCTAATTTCAAGTTGGCTTCATGAGTTGGGATTTATCCTTACATGTTGAATCTCACTTTAGTAGCCAACTAAGAAATAACTAGTTATAAATCCATGCCTTGAGTCATATAGTCATATAAGGTGTTATTTGCTAGAAAATCAATACAAAGTAAAATAATATGATTATGAAACATTTTGAAATTAAAGGAAATAAACATGTTTTGTTTTTGAAATACAAATAGTAAATTCAATAATTAATAGTATCCAAAATGTATCATCATAACCAAGTTCTTGTGAGCCCGTAGAATGCACGGGGCCAAAATTTGGTCCAAAAAATTTATTCTTTTTTTGTTTCAAAACCAAGATCCAAGTTTACTTTCCACAAATATATTTTTAGCTCATGTTATGTAATATTAGAATTGAATGCTTTTTAGAATGAAAAAACTCATAAAATGTTCATATTTGTTTTTTTGTGCATCAAATTGGTATGTATATATAAATCTATTGAATATTGCTTTATTGTTATATTTTATAGTTCCTTATTAGAAGGGCAAGATTGATACAAGAATTAACCATCTTTCTCTACTCACACTATGTAATATATAGGTTATCTCTCCAAGGCTTAGACAAATATGGAGGAGGTAATTGGAGAAGCATATCTAAACTTTGCATATGATCTAAAACATCTAAACAAATATCTAACCATGGAATATTTTAAACGTACGGTTGTTGTTGATAAGATGACAAGGTCAAACTATTCATGAGATGCGATATCCATGAGATAATAATCTTGAAGTGTGCAAGAGGTACAATCTTGGATAATGGGAAGATAGTAACTCACCAAGTGACAACCAATTAGCCATTGTCATTGTCTCATGGACAAGCGTTTAGAGCCATAAAAAAATATTTATTTTTTGCTTTCAAATTGTTTTGGAGAAACTTGAGTGCTATATTGATTTATATTATAAGTATTAAGAACTAAACTTGTAACTTTTACTACCATTTAGTTTTTAATATTTCCATATGCATTACTTTCTTTGTTAGCAATTTAAAAAGTTTTGATTGGCCCAATTGAGAATAAAATATTAGATATTAAATTTTCTCATTATTCAAATAAACGAGAACCAAAATAGTGCTTACTCCATATATGCTGAAATGTAAAATTCAAGTGTCATATTTTTATAAGATAGGCATATAAGGAATTAGTCTTACCAAAATATTTTGTTTTGATTTCAAAAATTTATTCATGAGATTTTTAGTCAAATCCTATTATCATTTATTTGTAAAGTATACAATGGAAAAAATGATTATCTATAGCTGAACAATTTTTCATTGTTTAAAGAAAGTAAAAGTTTTGCAAGTCAAGTTTGGAACTTTTTTTATTAATAAGAGAGGTTGATTTGATTAAAAAAATCAATTATTTTGGCCTCTAATTTTGGAATGTCAACCAACGTGATTTGTTATCTGTCTTCATATACTACCTTAGTCTCTTTTTTTATTAAAAAAAAAAAATGAGCATAGGACTTTTGACAAAAAATTGGGGAGGAACTAATATGTACAAACTATCACGTCAATTGCACATGTATATTTAAAGAAAACCAATTGTGAAATAAAGTCAAAAATGTTCATATATTTTTAATTTTTCCAAGAACTAATTTTGTTATATATTTTTGAGTAAAAAGATGCAATTGAATAGTCCTTAATACTAAACCACCTTGTCCTCACTTCAAAACAAATCCCCCATCTCATCAAAAAAAGATGAAGATAAATATCAAGATAAATAAAAACTTAGAGACGATAATTGCTTAGAGTTGTGTTCTGGTCTTGATCTTATTAGATGCATATTATGCAATATCAATACCATTATACATAGCACAATAGTAAAGAATAATGATACACATAGTGACTCTCAAAAAGTGAAATTTGTACAACTTTAGTCATTCTTCCAAAAGTACCATATTTTCTTTTTCTTCTTTCCCTTCTCACTTAATCTCTTTCCCCTCCTTGTATATGCTTTTTCTTATATCTATAACCCTTTTCTTTTGTCACTACATACGAGTCTGCATTATTCTCTGTCTAGTTTTTTTTTTTTTCTTGATGTGTATATCTAGTCATCCTTTTTTTTTTATCTCTCCCAATTTTGCAATAACTCGTGTAGTGATTGGTTGTAAATTGGTGTCATAATGGTACCTGCATTGCTTCTAAAATTGATGAAGGTGATGATTCCATTGCAATCAAGACAATGGGTCCAACACACACATGTGGCAAGACCTTTTACCACAAGAGAGCTACCTCAGGTTTCTTAGCAAGAAAATATATGGATTTTCTAAGGATGAACAAGAGAATAACAGTTGCAGAGTTCAAGGATAAAGTACATGCAGAGCTGAATGTAAACATTACTAAATCTCAAGTTTATAAAACATTCATGAAGGCAAAAATTTTGATCCATGGGAGCTATAAAGATCAGTACAACAGATTGTGGGATTATTGTGATGAACTAATGAAGGCAAATCCTGGTTCTACAGTATACATGGAAACTATATTAGATAAAGATTCCGAAAAATAAAGATTTCAGAGACTTTACATTTGCTTCAAGGCACTGAAGAGAGGATTTAAATCTGGTTGTAGGAAGATAATTGGAGTTGATGGTTGCCACTTGAGAGGTCCACATCCGGGTGTATTATTAACTGGAGTTGGAATAAATTCAAATGACTATGTTTATCCAGTTGCATACGCAGTAGTTGAAGCAGAAAAGAAGAGATCGTGGAAGTGGTTTATTGAATTCTTGAAATATAATCTATCAATCAATGATCAAAGAAATTGGAGATTCATAAGTGATAAACAGAAGGTGAATAAAATTAGATTACATTGTTTGTATATGTTTATTACAAATATATGAATGCTTACTGATTGTTTTGAACCTATATTTGTCTTTTTTGCAGGGTTTAGGATCTGCAATTCAGAAAGTCATTCCTGATGTTGAGCACAGACAGTGTGTAAGGCACTTGCACAACAATTTCAAAAAATATCATCCGGGTGAAGCATTGAAGGAAATATTTTGGACATGTGCAAGGTCATCGTACATAAGGATGTTTGAAAATTAGATTGAGTGTTTAAGGGATTATGATGTAGCTGCTTGGAAGTGGTTAAATGACAATAGCTCTCCCTATCACTGGCCAAGATCATACTTTCGAGTAGCTGCCAAGTGTGGCATTCTCCTTAATAATTTATGTGAAAGCTTTAATTCGGTCATAATGGATGCAAGGGAAAAGCCAATCCTTGGAATGCTTGAGACTATTAGAATCTATCTAATGGAAAGGTTTCGTACAAAAAGGGAATGGATAAAGAAGATGAGTGATAAGATCTGCCCAAAAATTCAAAAGAAACTAGAGAAGGCAAAAACAGAAGTAGCTGCAAACATTGCGAGATGGTCTGAACAAGATAAATTTGAGGTTACACACATGTATAGAGGCAAACATGTGGTGGACTTAAAGTAGCAAACCTGTAGCTGCAGGAGATGGGAGTTGACTGGATTGCCATGCTGCCATGTGATTTGTTATATTTCTTTAACAGGCCAAGAGCTAGAAAGTCTTGTTCATCATTACTACTCACGAGACAGTTACTTGAAGGCTTATGAGCCAGCAATTGTTTCTTTGAGTGGGCAAAATGTTTGGGTGCAATCGGATAAGGATCCTATCTTATCATCCTTGAAGTTGAAGTTACCTGGTCGGCCAAAGAAAGTAAGAAGAGAAGAGCCTAGGCCTAATTCGAAGGGGGCTACCAAACTTTCCAAATCTGGCCTTATTAGAATGACATATAAAAAATGCAATCAAAAGGGGAATATAGTGAGAAAGTGTCCACTGCTGGTACCTCCTAATGAGTTTGGTGCATCTAGCAATAAGAGGCCACCACCGTCCAACTCCAACAAGTGTAGCAAATGCAAGGCACTTGGCCATAACAAAAGAACTTGTCCACAAAATCTCGTGACAAGGGAGAATGCTACATGTGAATTACCCCCAAAACCTGGTAATTTGACCTATCCCTCCACTAGTTTTACGATGTAATACTTAACTAATGGTATTTTGATGTGTACAGATCAAATGTTCGACAAGGAGCTGACCAAAGTACCTCCATAATCTTGCTCAATGTCAGATGTTCCAACTGGTCAGCAATAGGATTTTTCCATGTATTTGTAGTTCATAATAATTTTATTCTTATACTTGTTAACTGTTTTAACTTTATTTCATGGTCAGGTGATAAAGCGCAGGCTGCTATTGATGAACAAGAGGTTATTGATTTATAGCCATCAGCTTAAGAAGAACTATCTGAAGTGCAAAAGAAATTCACCAAGTGTTCCTTCTGTCATGACTTAGGACATAACTGGCAAACATGTGGAACCTGGCAAGCTCAAGCATAGAGAAAAATGAAGGCAGCTATGACTGTTTTTGGTCCATTCCCTCCATCAAAGGGAAAAATGACTAGGAAAAAGGAGACAGTAAGTTGAAGTAATTTATAAAGTTAACAGCATGTCTTGCACATTTGCTAGACAATGATTTTGACATGACTTAAAAGGAGATTGTTTATGGCTTTTGACATGTGATTTTATTTGTGCAAGCACATAGGCTATTGGATGAAGAAGATGATATTGTCACCCGATCAACTTAATGGAACTTGGGAATAAAAAGCTTCTATTTTGTGAGATATGCTCTGTTTTGTACATTAAGAGCTTCGATTTTGTCATAAAGTATTAATTGGATTAACAATAGGAATTTGATGTATTTTGGTCAATATACATGTGTCAACTTCTAATGATCTGATGTGACTGCATTTTGTCTAAAGAGAATTCAATGATTTTGTAAAATTCAGCCTGCTATATTGGCAATGTCACACCTATGTTGATGATTATGAACTTTTATTGGCACTCTTCCTGTACCATTTACTTTGACTTTCTTTTTGTTGTTTAGCATTTTATATGATATATTTGGTAATTATGTGAGTAGGGATTGTCAAAATTTAAAACGAAATTCTGTCAAATTTTTTATACAATTGTGTGAGTAAGGATTGTCAAAATTTAAGACGAAACTCTGTCAAATTTTTTATACAACTTGAGGTGAATCTATGGTAAAATTTTAACAAAGACGTCTTTCAAGGTAATGTGTCCAACAACTGACAAAATCTCTCAATCATTTTACAATGATGTCGTTTGAGATAATGTGCTCAGCAACTTTGACAAAATCTCTCAATTATTTTACAAAAACATCATTTGAGACAATGTTCAATTTTAGTACATAAACATGTTCCATACACCAATGTCTACATTCCAACATTATAGCATTCAAATTACATGAAGCAATTACTCAACTGCTAACTTCATACAGCAGGATCTAATGTAGCATTTTTAAGTTGACATTCCTTTCATTGTCACTGGATAATAGTACAGCAATAACCATAATACATATGCAAATCACGACCAACATTAGCCACTTTCTTGCTGCTTTCAATTTCCTAATTTCACTTTTGAATGCCTTGTTTTCTTCTACAAGCTTAGAGAGTTCAATTTTCATGAAATTATTTTCTTCCTCATCTTTCCTCAAATTCTTCAAAATTCTCGCCATCATATTTTTTGTCATCTGTTGCATAGGTAGATCATACCACAGAAAATAATTGCAGGCTTTTGGGGTCTACAATGACCATTAATTCCAGCTATTAGTTGTAGTAAATTATATAATACATCAAAATATACAAGCAATATGTCGTTATTAATTGTAAAAATTACCCCATAATTTATGCACCCATGAAATCTTTTGCCTGGGTTCGCCAATGTCCATGAAGTTACAATTCTACATTTTTCACGGCAATGACAAATTACTGTCTCATCCCTATTGTAGAATTCTATCCTATCTCCCTTTACCCCTGTCGATTGCCCACTTGCTTGGCTATCCAGATTTGAGTGTTGGCTGCTATATCAACTTGAGGCGGAGTTGTTAAAGTTTCTACTTGATTGCATTTCACTTGCAAATATCCAAGTTCGACGACTTGCCCTAATTTCTATGAGCTCCTCTCCCAATTCTCAAAGGTTTCTTTTCTTTCATCGTGTCAAAGTTGCTATTATAATCCCTATAATTAGATAATTAAACCTGTCATTCCAATTATATCCTTGATTCGCCGTGGAAAATACATAAAATGCGATGGCGCCGCCCAATAAGTCCTACATTGAACTCGATAAAATTGTTTGAGAACTAAATTGGTGAAAAAAAAAATCGTAAAGGATGAAATTGGATTAAGTGAAAAAGTTTAGGAATCAAATTGGCGATTTTTCCAAAAAAATTTTCACTCACATAAACACATTTCCACATAGATAGACATATTTTCACACATTAAACCACTCACAGATACAAACACACACTCACTTTTTAAACTAGTCTACTAGAACTGAGAACGGAAATGACTACTAGTACAACAAGAAGTGGGAAATGCACACATATGATATGGTGACTGCAAACTTGCTCGGATTATTATTTTTTTTCCAAAATTTTTTTTTTTATGTTTTATTGAACGCATTTTTTAATTATTTTGTTATTATATATATATATATATATTAAATTGTTACAGTATATTTTTTATAAAATTTTTAAAAAATAACAATTCAAATGGGCTTATATTTGATTGTATAACAAAAGAAGAAGTGGCGAAAAATATTATGAAAGCAAAGGGAATGAAATGCCCTGAATATGAGAAAATAATAAATCGTCGACGCATGCAAGTAAGTATTATTGTTAAGTAGCTCATATAATTTTGTTAAGTATCCATACATGGAGGCCCTGCTTTGGCTCATGTCTCATGCTGTTTCATGAACAATGAAATGTTTTTGTATCCCAGATCTCATCCCATGTAATTTGTTTATTTCTTTTTTTAATTTAAGTTGGATAATGGGTGTCTAACACTCAAACTGTCCAAAATATATGTGGATTTTTATTACCCAATCTAAAATTGATCCAATATTCAACTTATCCAACCCAACCTCTCAAATTAGTGGGTGGGTTTGGTGGGTTATTGGGTTTTGGGCATAATTGTCAGGTTTAGCCCCATTAACTTTTAAGTTTGGCATCCCAGATCTCATCCCTTGTAATTTGTTTATTTCTTTTTTTAATTTAAGTTGGATAATGGGTGTCTAACACTCAAATTGTCCAAAATATATGTGGATTTTTATTACCCAACCTAAAATTGATCCAATATTCAACTTATCCAACCCAACCTCTCAAATTAATGGATGGGTTTGGTTGGGTTATTGGGTTTTGGACATAATTGTCAGGTTTAGCCCAATTAACTTTTAAGTTTTGCCAGCCTCCTGAAACTGAAAATTTCAGGCACAACCGCGGCCAGCCCCTCGTCGTCGTCGCTAGAAACCCCAAACCACCGGCGCCTTTCCCACTGCCTGGTGCTCCTAAACCCACCACCCCTTTTCGCGCCGGAGTACGAAAACCAACCGTTGATTATCCAACTAAACCTCCAACACACTCCTGCACTGATTATCCGGTTAACATCTTTCGAGAAAATTTTAAAAAAAATCCCAGAAGAAAAAAGAACAATGCCCCGAACTAGTACTGTAGATAACCCCGGTTGCCCTCCACTTCGAGCTTTAACCTTCGATAGTCTTGGCTTAATAAAAGGTACTAATACTAATTTCAACTCAATTACTGCATTTTTAGTTATTTGTTCATTTATTCTTGTCAAAGTTAGTTTTTTTTTGGGTGAAGATGTGATATCCCTTCTGATTTTGAGCTCATGAATTTAGTATTTTTAATTTTTTGGGTTTTTTTTGGTTGTTAATAGTTATTGAAGCTAGAGGGCAGGAAAAATCAGTTCCTAAGGTGGTGGAAACGTGGGGGGAACCTGATTCTACAAGAGCTATTGTTGCTGCATCGATTATCGACCGTTTGTCAGAACCTGTATGAATTTTGTGAATCGCTTGATTTGATTAAGTGTTCCTGTGACTGAAATGTTTGGTAGAATAATTTCACTTGGTAAAAGCTGTTCTCTTTGAAAATTTTATGCTTTTTTCAAGGAAAGTGGAGATTGTGGGTTAATTGGAACTGAATGCAAAATTGAATAATGAATTGTTGGATAAGAAGGTGTATAAATTTGGAGAAGTGCCTAGCTTGAACTTGAAATCTGTCAAACATACTTGCAAGTTTAATCACCATGTTAGTTGTTGATGATGCTTTTCATTGGCCACGAAGAATTGTAAAAATGATGGAAGTATGAGGTGCACCATGCTTGCAGGCCTACTATTGCTTATGATTGATCATTCTGCATAAGCAAAGCAAAATACAGGTTGCATTTACAATGGAAAATTTGACTTTTTTATTGGAGAATATAATTAGTGACTTTTTGTGGAGTTCTGCTACTGTATTTTACGTATATCTCTTCGCTTTTTGTAGGCATATTTACTGTTAGCATGGGATATTTGGTTTTAAGGGAGTAATCTCTATAAGCATGCATATAACTGAAATATATCAGCATAAATTTACTTTTAACACGTTTTTGCTGTTATGATTTTCTATTAACTGCTGAAATGTAGTTGCAATAAAGTCTACACTTGTTTTGATTTGTTTTGCTAATCTGTTGCAGCTGTTAGGTGTTGCTCGAAAAAATGGTTTGGTGAGTCATTTCTCTTCACATATTAAACCAAGCGATTTGTCTACTTTCCCAAGTAACTCTTTCTGATTTCATGCCAATTTTTCAGATTGAAATTCTCTGTCCTGTCAATGGAAACCTTCAAGCTTCAATTCCCAATGCTAGTCAAACTGATGTATGTCCTGAAAGTGACGCCATTGTTGGTTTGCATTTGTTCAGGAAGCAGAGTATTGAGTCATCATCCAGGTAAGATCTTGACATGCTTTCTGTTAATGTAGAATTTTACTACATTGATCTTGTTTACTTTCAAAAGAAGATAGTCAAGCATACATGGACATACTTAAAACTCTGGTAGCCCATAAGCTGCAGTTTATTTGATACATCTTGCAATATGCTGTTATTCTTCAGTTTCATTTCTTTAATCCTATTCAATTCCTCTTTCCTTGTTTTAGATTATGTACCTTTCTTACATGTACAATTAAAGGGCGCACAACCATGAGGGCTATTGAAATCCCCCAATCACAAACAGATAGTATAGGTGATGCTACAGAGACTACTTGGAATGCGTGTGGTTCTGGTGACATCTTATTTGCCAAAGTGGATGAAAGTGAATGCTATGCATTATTTGGAGGGTAAGTATTTGTAAGCTTCAATAGGATAGCATCCTTAATGCATTACTATAGAGAATGAATGAACTTTCTGGTGATTTGGTTGAAGGTCTCTGGAAACTTTCTCTTTTGTAATATAGGAAAGGAGTTGAGGTTAATATATGGGACCTTCACACAAGTTCAAAACTCTGGAATGCCAAATCTGTGAGTTTTTCCTTTCTGTATACGTGATTTATGTGAAAGACTTTCCTAAAGTTGCTGGCTGAGGCATTTGGTTGCCACTTTCTATCTTCTGCAGCCTGTTAAAAACAGCCTTGGCATATTTAGCCCAACATGGTTCACGTGTGCATCATTTTTAGGCAACGAAGATCACCGGAAATTTGTGTCAGGCACTAACTTTCACCAGGTATTTTCTAAAGGAATACAGTTTGATCATGCAGTCAGGTGCATGACTTTCACCTACACCAAGGATGTAATTTGTGCCTTAACTTTTTATAATTTTATATTCCACTAGAAGTACATTTCCTTCCTTCTTGATTGTTGGGCTTTGATATCTCTTAAGTACTTAGGGATCTCCATTTCTTGTTTTAAAGCAGATGTGACATGAGCAAGTGACTTTTTGAATTCAGAGTTTCTCCACAATATTTCATCAATATTTTTGCGCTTTTTTTTTTGGCTCTTCTCATTTTTCAGAGATTTAAAGGGATGGCTCAATTTTGTGTTAAATGATAATAATCATCATAGTAATATTAGTAACAAGAGTTATATTTCTGTATTTATACCTACCATGAAATGCATTGCTACTTGTTTAACTGCTCTGTCCTGGTAAAAATCCTGTCAAGACTTCTATCTCTAGATTTTCTTCCCATACAGTAAACGAAAGGGAAGCTAAAATTTTTTAAAGCAATCTGCTCTTGTTTTGGTTAATTACACAATAGACTGTTCTTATGAGTTCTAAGTAAGTGTCCAGTGTGCTTTAGGGCAAAAGAACCAAGAGCCTAGCACTTTTTATGCACTGAAGTAAGTGAACTTTCTAAGTGCAAAAACTGGAAAAGCCAAAAAAGAAAATGATGCTTTTACAAATTTGGTCTTTGATTGATCTCTGCTGCTCCTTTAAACCACTGAATCTTTTTTCATCTAACATTAACCTTTACTTAAGTTGCATAAAGAGTTGTCGGGTGAGAAGCATTGGTTAAGTGGTTATGAATAGGGAGAAAGCAAATGCCCTTTGTTTTGCAAACCTTAAAAGTGTGTTGCTTATAATTGTAGCCTTTCTGTCTTCGTGGTAATCATGTTATGACAGAAGTTTCGTGGAAATTTGTGGTGTTATAGTTTGTTAGCGCTAAACTGAGTTGACTGGAGAAGCATGGTTTGTTGCCTACATGACGTAGTTGTGAATTTTAAAAACAAAATATCCGGACTCTTCCCTGTTATTTTCTTTGGGGAGATCATATTTCTGCCGCCTGTTGTTGTCTCTGGCTGATCAGAAAAATTCTACATAATGATTTCTGCAGGTGCGTCTTTATGATGTTTCTGCTCAACGAAGGCCCATCATGTCATTTGACTTTCGAGAGACCGCTATCAAATCTGTTGCTGGAGACCTAGATGGACATGCAATTTATGTTGGAAATGGATCAGGAGACTTAGCTTCTTTTGATATTCGCACAGGTTTGGAGCTTCATGAGCATCTAATCTCATGCTTATCTTGTTTCATGTTCTTTTTGTTGTTTGGTTGTATTTTTGCCCCATGACTGAGATTTGGTCCAAAAAATTATTGGTTGCCTACAAGTTATAAAGGCTGATATATGAAATTTTACGCTATTGAAAATATTTATTTGTGGTATCACACTGTGTCATCATAAGCATGCCTCTTAGATCTGTTTATGAGAGTTTTGGCTGGAGTGGAACATGAAGTATGAATGTAGAAGTAGCCATTGGCCCAAAATATTGATAATCTGTTTTTGAAAATTTTGGTCGATTAATTGTTCGTTTCAAATTAAATAAACTGGCAAAGATCAAGTACTTGCATGTTTATACTCATTGATATGGGGTTTGTGCTTGGCTTCAGTTCTTATTACTCCCTTGTAGATTCTTGCTTAGTTTTGGTTCTCAAAAATTGAGCAGCCTAAAATCCACTGCCTACATTTTGTTGAGTTCTCTATTGAAGTGAATGTTTGTGGGCAGTTTAACTTGGCCTCTCTTGGTGAGTGGGGTGAGCATTGAGGTCAAATTTGAATCGCCACATTTACGTGCTTGCAGTTGGGTTCTCAATTGATTCTGTTTATGCAGTTTTGGAATGTTTCCCTGATAGCCATGACTTTTTGTCTGTTTATTATTGATACAATGTGGAATTAGAAGTTTGGAATATTTAGTTTTGAATTTTCTGGTTGATATGTTTTGCACCAAGCTGGATCTATGGAAATTAGTCTTAAGTCGGGCTGTATCTATGAACAAAGGAAAAGACTGAAGATCGTCCATGGAGGGGAACAAGTGAAGCGTTAAATGAAATATGAGATTTTTTAATGGAAAAAAGTTGTGAATGGTTACATTACAATTTCTCATCTCAGACTAGGGATGTCAGATGGTTCCATTCCATATGTTGGTTGGTGCAAAAAGCAGGCTACAGTGCCAGCATGAATTGTTCTAGATAGTAGCTAATTGATGTTTACTTAAGAGGAGATAATATAGATTAGCTCTGTGTCTTTATTGTTTTTGGTTTTTAGATTATTGAATATGGGTTCCACTATCCCAAAAATAATATTACTGGTAATAATTGTTGTTAGTATATGAGATCAAGTCAAAGTCCATGTACTAGAGTCTACAACAGTATACTGAAATTATACTAGTGCTTGTAGGGATTTCTGTAGAAAATGCATTGAGTGCAGTATCATAAGCCTTTTCACTTTCCCTACAAGAGATTATTCTTTTAGGTTATTAAGGCAAGTGTCTTTTAATTGTTTATGTTAATAATTTGATTTTATCAACCTCTTTTACTCATCCCCAAATAAATAAATAAATAAATAAGTATATAAAGAAAAGATTCATTGCACCTCCGAAATCAGTGCTGTGGCCTTTTCATATATCTTGGCTAAGCTGTCTTCATCCATATTATTACTTATACCATATTTAGTGTCACTAATTCACATCTTCTCATTTATTTAATTCACTTGCGAATTCTTTTATTTCTCATGATCCCTAAGTCACAAGATGTAGTCTGCACCGGGCTTTTTTTCAGAGAAGCCTGGAATTGCTCTGTGTTTGATGAATCAGTCAAGTTTAATGTTTGATTTTTGTGTATCTCAGGGAAACTGTTGGGAAGCTTCATTGGGAAATGTTCTGGAAGTATTAGATCCATAGTGAGGCATCCAGAACTTCCTGTGATAGCATCCTGTGGTAAGTATTGTTTCTTCTTTAACTCCAGACAAAAGTTCCCATTACACTTTTGAAATGTCAATTTTTTTTCCTGGGGAGGGGGAAGAGTGGGGGGAGGTGTTTGGCTAATTTGTCCTTGTGACACCCTGTCCTCCAAAGCATTAGAGGCCCTGTGTGGGCGGAAAGCGATGGTATCAGACCCATTGTAATGCATAGTTTGTTGTATCATGAAAGATATCTTAAGCCATCCTCTCATTTTCAATTTTGATGTAGCTGAACCGGAGTAGCAGCTCTTAGACAGTTGCAGCTGATTCCAAGAATTGTCTTTTCATGAGTTTGATTGCTAACATAATGTACTCTTTTTCAGGGTTGGACAACTATCTGCGCATTTGGGATATAAATTCACGACAACTTTTGTCTCCGGTAATTTTTGAGACTATTAGTTGTAAAGTTGTTGATGATCTCAGTTCAAAAACTCTTTCCTTTTTGCTATCATCAATATGCATGTTATTTTTTCCCCCTCCCTATCTGCATGTCAGGTTAATATTCTGTTAAATTTGTATCCTGTTGTGTCCTCCTTTCATTGAGATGTGGAGGAATAACCTCTGCTACCTAATTCTGTGGGTTACACCTTGCTGAGAAGATAGTACTAATTTACTGGGAAATTTTGCTTATGTATGTGTACTATTCTAAGGACAGCTATTTTCGCACAAGTGCGGCTATTGTTTGATAGGTTTTTCAGTAGAATCTTTGTTTTCTCTATGAAATCTGCTGAAGTTTGACTGTGTAGGGGATTTTCGTTAATGAGGAAGATCTTATTTTTGTTGTTCATTTGAATGATTCCTGATTCCATGAACTAACTTGGATTAAAGAAGCTGAATGGTTTAATTGGAAACAAGCATTAAGATAATGTGACAAGTCAAACTGGATAACAAATTTAGCTATGTTGGCCATCTAGAGTAACATGTCATTGGTTGAGGGCTGCAGTGGTTCCTTGTTCAAATTTGGAGTATATATACGTCTTAAGAAATGCAGGCATAGCTTATCACTGGCTTTTGTTTCCTTTTTTATTATAGCCCTCCTCCGACCCCACTTGGTTTCATTAAATCCATGGAGAACTAGCCCTATGCAAGTCCCTTCCCCTCTTTAAAGTTCTAAACTGGAAACTGGAGGTGTTGAAGCATTTGTATCTTGAAATCAATTTTGTTTGGACTTGACCTTCAACAATACATTTAGGTCTTACATTTTGAGGCCAATTAATTAGGAGGCCTTCTGGAGCTAGGAGGGTGTGTGAAAATAAAGTTGTGAGTAAAATGTGAATATGGTGCTAATTTTATTCAGGATTCACTTTTCAAACCCATTTTCTTTGTTGAACAATTTTTTTTTCAGTATTTTAACTTTTTTCTTTCAATGTTTTATGCAGGTTTTCTTGAAGCAGCATCTTCACGATGTTGTTTTTGATTCTTATTATAGAAATGGAAGTGAGTCTATTCTCTTTTGTTAATGTTGCTTATGTTGAAACTGCAATGTGGACTGATCTCAATTGGTGTGTGATTCAGAGTGCACAAATTGAGCATCTCTGGATATGAAGTGATTTTTACACATTTTCCAGCTTGCTGCTATACACTTTTTCTGCTGGGTGTGGGTAGTGTTGCATGTTATAGATGAAGACTTAGGATTAATTCTTTTTCCCCATGAAGAACTGTTTCCATTTTATGAGCGAACCAAGTCTCTGTTCTGTATTAGTCTCCTTTTCCCTGGTTGAGTTTTTCCCCATCTTATCCCTTGTTCATCTAATTTGACTACAAAAAGTGGCCTGTTCGGTAGAAAGCTCCAATATTATAGTAACATTGTATTTAAAAATTGCCCAAGAGCCAGCTCAGCTAGTATGGCTGGAGGCTGACAAAATAAAAAATTTTGAGATGGAATTTTGCTTGTGCAGAAGAAGTTGCTCCTGCTGATTTGCCACAACAGGAACAAGCTCCAGACAACATATCAGATGGAACTGATGAAGGTGCACTACCTGCGAAACGGAAAAAGGCATCCACAATGCACAAGGGAAACAAAAATCTCAAGTCAAGGAAAATAAGCAAGAACAAGGATCTGCTGCCTCAGCCAAAAGATTTCAGTGAAATACCAGATAGAGTTGTTGAGGAAATGGTATCAGTGAAACGTAAAAAGGCATCTAAAGTACACAGTGGAAGCGACAAAGTCAAGAAAAAAAATAGGAAAGAACAGCGATTTGCCATAGAGTGATGAGTTCCTTAATTAATGAGCTGCTTAACTAGTCAGTTGGAGACGAGATGCATCAGGATCAGTTTTTGCTCTGGGATCATAAATGTAAATCCTCGGCTCCTGTTGGATAGGATGCATGCTGTAAGTTGTTAGCAGATTGAAATACTCAACCTCAGCTCTGGAGGGTAGATGGATCCTAGATGTTTGGCTTCTATAGATTCCTTTTGACTGTAGGATCTCAAATTTTGACTCTCAGCATTTCATGCTAAAAAATCTGCTTCTAAAATGAGTTTTTTTCACTTTGTTTTCTTGTCTGTGCCATTTCTGCCTCTGATTCTGATTGTGGTTATCTGTAAAGGGATGATATCAGAAACCTCCTTGGAAGTTTCTCCTAATATCACTTGGCTCCCTTGAGCTTTTAAAAATATCATTTACCTTCTCTAGTAATTGTAAAAAGATTACATTAATCCTCAATTGATACATAATTCACATGTCAAACAGATGAAGCCCAAAAATTGAAAAAAAGAAAACAAAAGTCACTTTCTTCTCTTTTTTCTTCTTCGATATCCTTGCTTACTCATTTTTTTGGATGACTATGCAATATCTTATTTATAAATTATAATAAATTGAATTTTGTTTAATTTTTTTCCTTTTTGTGATTGTGAAAGAGTTTGATATAATTTATTTACTTATTTTGAGTTGATTTTTATAATGATCATAACAATTTGAAAGTTTGGGCACTAGTTGCGAAGAAGTTGAAAAAAAAATATAAAGTTCATAAGAAATCGGTTTTAAGCTTATAAGAGTTAAATTGGTACAAGTGTATTTTGTTGCAAATACTTCTTTTATTTTTTAAATTTATATTTTTATAAGTTATAGCATCATGATGTGGTAGTATTAGTACAGATTGTTTTATCAGTTCTTGAAGTAAATGAAGTGATTTAGGAATATTTTTATTTAGCAAATAAAAGAGGGCCAATAGATCAGAATATTGTTAAATGCCCAAAAAGTTTGTCAAATATGGTGGTTAGGCTTGGTGGTATCAATATATGCCCATTGCGCGGAGTAGGCGTGATGGACAGGGAAATTTTTTTTTTTTTTAAATCTTTCTAGCTATCGCGCAATGAATTCAGAAATATATTTTTTTAAATCTAACTAGGGCTCCGTTTGGATTACCTGTTTTTGGGGTTGTTTTTCAAAAACAGCACTGTAGCATTTCGTTTTTGAAATACAAGTCAATTTGGATTAGTTGTTTTTGAGATTGTTTTTCAAAAACTATATGAAAAACTTTTACTGTAGATGTTTTTTGGATTATTTTTAGAGATATTTTTAAAACATATTTTGGGTATTTTTATAATTTATAATTTATATAATTTTATTTTTATATACATTTATGCATTTATCAAATATTTATAAATATTTATAAATAAATAAATTTATATATTTGCTAAAAAATATATAAATGTATTATATTATATATAATACATAATATAAATATATTTATAAATGTATAAGTGTATATTATTATAAATGTATAAATTATAAATGAATATTATATAAATGTATAAATTATAAGTTATAATTTTTATATTTTTATATAAATATACATTTATGCATTTATAAATAAATATATTTATATATTTATATAAAAATATATTATAAATTTATTGTATTATATATAATACATAATATAAATATATTTATAAATGTATAAGTGTATATTATTGTAAATTTATAAATTATAAATGAATATTATATAAATGTATAAATTATAATGTATAAATTATAATTTTTATATTTTTATATAAATATACATTTATGCATTTATAATACATTTATAATACTTATAAATAAATATATTTATTTATTTATATAAAAATATATAAATGTATTATATTACATATAATACATAATATAAATATATTTATAAATGTATAAGTGTATATTATTGTAAATTTATAAATTATAAATGAATATTACATAAATGTATAAATGTATAAATTATAAATTATAAATTATATATTTTTATATAAATATACATTTATAAATATTTATAAATAAATATATTTATTATTTATATAAAAATATATAAATGTATTATATTACATATAATACATATTATAAATATATTTATAAATGTAAAAGTGTATATTATTATAAATGTATAAATTACAAATGAATATTATATAAATGTATAAATTATAATTTTATTAATATATATTAATATTATGTATAAATGTAAAATTAATATTATGTATATTAATATAAATGTATTATATTATGTATAATACATAATATAAATGTATATTATAAATATACATTAATATATATTATGTATAAATGTACATTTATATAAATGTAAAATATATATTATATTATATATAATTTATATAATATATAATATTCATATAAATATATTATAAATATGTAAAAATATTTTTTAAGTAAAATAAAATATTTATAATATGTAAAAATAAATATATAAATATTTAATATATATAATATACATTAATATTAATTATAAATATTATAATATTATAAATATGGTGTTTATATAATATTTCAATTTGTAATATTTATTGTATATTTCATTATATAAATATTCATATATATATATAATATATAATTTTCAATTTGTATAATATACATAATATTGTATATATATAATATAATATACATAATATAATATATTATACATAATATACATTATTACATTATTACATATTATGTATATTATATATTATACCTAACATTATTAGACATTATTATACACAATAATGTACATAATAATATTATACATTAATAATGTATATATTATAATATAATGTACATAATATATTATGTATAAATATTTACACATTTATGTATACAATATTACATATTATGTATATTATATTATGTATATTATAATATATTATGTATAATATTAATGTATATAAATATTTATATAATATATAATATATATAATTTTCAATTTGTATATTTCAATTTATATTAATATAATATATATATATATAATATACATAATTGAAATATACATATGTAGTTGTTTTTGATATAATGTTTGGATATGGTGTTTTTGGAGTTGTTTTAGAAATACACATTTACTGTAGCATTTGGAATGTGAAAAACAATTTTTCAAAAACAGCTCCAAAAACAAGGATCCAAACACACCCTAGGTGTCGTGCCATGTAGGAGTGATAGTCAGACAATTCAGAAAAACTTTTTTTTAAAAATTTTTTAAAATCAAAATTTTTAAAAACAATCCAAATAATTTAATAAAATTTTTAAAAACAAACACCGGTCTCACGTAGCATTTTAAAGGATGCAAGGTAGAGGTTTTAAAAATTTGATCGGATTATTAAAGGATTTAAGAATTAGGGTTTACCATTTTAGCAAGCTTAAGTTATATAACATGCTTAAGTTATTATGATTTGTTAATTTTAAGAAATGGTTTAATAATATAATTTAAGTGATGGCGTAATGGATGGAAGTATTGCTTAATATTGATATGATTTTTTAATTTTAATTTTATCATCTATAATTCACATAAAATGTTAAAAGAACCGTAATTGTGTCAAAAAATGAAAAATTACAACACGTATTGCAATTTATATATTTAATTTTTTTTTTATATAAAATGCAATCTCATATTGCAAAAGGTTCTTGTAATATCCATCCTAAATAATACTGTAGTAAGAGATTAACACAAAAGGGGAAGACAGAAATGCAACACAAAAGGGGAAGACAGAAATGCAACACAATGCCAACAAAGCACAGATCCAAACAATCAATGCATAATCATCAATCAAGATAGGCTAAAACAAACATCAACCATAAATTATACTTAAATAAAATCATAACTATGACAAGAAACATCTTTGATATAAGATTCACAGACTTTATAAGCTGCTTTTAGAGTACGCATTAATTTACCAAAAAGAAACAAATTCAACATAATTAAGTCACTAATCCTTATAACATACTGCTTTTTATTTTAAATACTCATAGAGTGCTTAAATTATTAACTTAACTAAATCTAAACCCTAATTAATTCATAATTAAATGTCAAGAGTGATAAAATTAGCAAAATAATACCATCATTAGCATATAAATGAAGGCTAACTATCACTTTTTTTTATTGCTAAAACCAACATTAACAAAATTTTTTCCCTACATTAAATCCATGATGGGATATTTTCTGAATAAGAAAAAGAAAAAATCTACAACAGGTAAAACACTAAAAATACAAAACCTTTGGCATTTTACAGTTGCATTCAATGGGCAACAAGAACATTAAGACTACTACTATCGCTAATCGGGCCGGGCTCCTGGGCATGACCAGTAACATTCGGGCCAACAAAGAGAGGACCCTTAGCGGCCACGAGTTTCTTCCTCTGAGGGCAGCGAGGACCATAGATCCGGGCCGAAAGGCAAGGAGAAGAGGGCCCGTCAGAAGGCCCAATCTGTGGCGGAGTTGCTGGTCGTGGAGGAGACGAGATCTGAGTTGGCTTTGAGTCAACCCCGTGAGTTCTGGCGCTGATTCGCGAGTCTCTCAGTTGGGCTAATGCCCCAGGCTTTAAGTACCGGAGGTACGCAGGCGATTCCCCCCTTCTTGGAGCTTGTCTCCTGGTGCGGCTGTTCATGGTTAACGATGGAGTTGCGGGAAGTATCTGGTCTGGGTGGGGTTTTTTGGTTGCGGGGTGGGCAGTGGGCTAGGGGATGGGGGAAGTGCGTGTTTTGGAGGGTGTGGGAGTGCGTGAATATATATACACAAGAAATGGGTGGGTAGGGGGCGGGGGAAGCGGGAAGATAAGGAGGGAAAGAAGGGAGAGGGAAAGGGAAACAAGGGCTGATTTTGAATTATTAAAAAAAATGAGAAAAAATGTTAGGAAGGATATTTTAAGCTTTCGAGCGCGGGATGCAATGCAATGGAGAAACGGTCTTTGACTATTGTGGAGTAAATAGTACGGAGTCGGTTTTGCCTTCGATTGAGGAATGAGGAAGAGAATTGATTCTTTGATAAGTATTGTACTATTGTCATCTCTTGGGATTTTTTGGTATTTGAAAATGTTTATGTTTGGCATTTTTAGCATATTTTGTAGACAATCATACGTATTTTTGAAATTCATATAGTAGGATTATATTAGATTATTTTATAATTTTGTGTGTGTACGAGTAGACAATAAAAAAAAAAGTGAGATAGTTGTTGGATTTTTAAATTTGTGGTATAGAGTTACATTCGAAATTTTCATAATTCTATCTATTTATGAACATTGATTAAGGAATTGCTTCGAACATAAATTATATGTGCTTTATTTTTTAAGAAAAACAAAGATTTTCTCCTTTCTTTTTTCCCTTATGGTTTTGGCCTTTTAGATGATTCTAGCTAAAGTAATCTTTAAATTAGGGCTGCAAACATGTTTAGTTATAGATTTTATGAAAATTTTGATATCATTAATTAGTGCATGGCAATTCCTTTCTTTGAATGTTACAGCTAAAATAATTTTTAATTTGGGATTGAAAATGAATCGAACTCAATTCAAATGTTTGCGAATCAACTTACTCAATTGATTCTTTGATAAGTATTAATCATCTCTTGGATCTTTTTTTGGATTAGTTTTTTTTGGAATTATTTTTGAAATATTTTATTTTAGCAATGTAGGTAAAAAACTTTTATTGTAAATGAGTTATTTTTAAGCTATTTTTGAGGTTGTTTGTATTTTTGTATTACTGTAATATTGTATATGAAAAATTTGTTTTTCAAAAAATGATCAATCCAAACAGAAAATGTTTTATTTTTGGCATTTTTAACATAATTTATAGACAATCATACGTGTTTTTCAAATTCATGTCATAGTTTATATTAGATTATTTTATAATTTCGTGTGTGAGTAGGCAATAAAGAAAAAAGTAAGATAATTATTGGATTTTTTAATTTTGTGGTATAGAGTTACATTTGAAATACATTCAAAATTTGTGGTATAGAGTTCATAATTCTATCTATTTATGAACACTAATTAAGGAATTATGTCGAACATAAATTATATGTGCTTTTATTTTTAAGAAAAAAAAATTTTCTCCTTTCTTTTTCCCTTATAATGGTTTTGGCCTTGTAGATTCAATGCACCTTAATTTCTTTACACTATTCTAGTTAATGTAATCTTTAAATTAGGGTTGCAAATAGGGGTGTATTCGAGCCTAGTCGAGCTCGAGTACTGCTATATTCGAGTCGAGTCGAACTCGAGTACTGCTATACTCGAGTTCAATCGAGTCAGAGAATCTCAGCTCGAGCTCGAGCTTGATAGAGTTCTTAAAAGCTCGAAACTCGACTCGATAAAGTTTCGAGCTTTATCGAGTTGAGTAAACTAATCAATCGAGCTTTTTGATCAATCTTGTAAATTCAATATAAATTATACCCATAACGGTCATTTTATAATTATAATACATATATATTATTTTAATTATATATATTATTTAAATTATACTACTCAACGAGTAGCTCGTCAAGCTATAAGCTACAAAAACTCGAGCTCGAACTCGACTTGAATGTATACTCGAATAACTCGAGACTCGGGTCGAACTCAATTTGATCGAGTTCAAGCCAAGTCATTGACCGAGCTGCTTGCATGAATCCCTAGTTGCAAACGTGTTAAGTTATAAATTTTTATGAAAATTTTGATATAAGTAATTAGTATATGGCAATTCTTTTCTTTGAATGTTGCAGCTGAAATAATTTTTAAATTGGGATTGAAAATGAATCGAACTCAATCAAAATGTTTGTGAGCCTACTTGGCCAAAGTTTGAGCTTGAATTCCATTGACCAAATTTCAATCAAGCTCAAAATAGCTCATATAAATGCGTTGGACACGATCATAGAACATAGTAAACTTTACATATTTTCATTGTATGTAATTTCAGTAGAATATCCAAGAATTAAACCTTATTACTAAATTACCCAACTATTGGATGCACTTTCAAAGAGACAAAGAATACTCCAACAAATACAAAACGGAAGCCGTTTCTTCTGTCTCCTTATCCTTTTCATCGTTTTTTTGTCTCTTCTCAAAATTCTATCCGCTTCCTCCATTTTTTCTCATCTCGATTACTTTTGTTCCTTTTCAGATCTCTGTTCTGATTACCATCCAAAGCTAGTTTAGCTGTGCCATGGCTAACTACATTGTCATTCTTTGTGAGACAAGAAAAGGATACAACGGATCTTTTGTCATATCCCCCGTGCTGCTCTCCGTCTCATTTTTTATTATATTATTATTTTTCTTCATAAATATCATATTTTAGTTTTTTTTATTTCCTTAAAATTCAATAACTATTAATTGAATAAAAAATAAATACAACAGCATTAAAAATAATATATAACGAAAATTTTAAAAAAAAGTAGAAAATTCATTTAAAAAATCTCAATTTTTTATGCATTTTGATTTTTAACTTTATTAAATATTGTGCATTATTCAGTTAATAGTCATTAGATATTAAGGAAACAAAAAATAACTAAAATATGACGTTTACGAAGAAAAAATAACAATATTATAAAATGTGGGATGGAAGATTCATTGCGAGAAACGGATCATAGCTAACTCAAGTTTTGCATTCCTGCAACAATTTAAGTATAAGCAAAATATTAGCAACAGGTTTGGATCTTCATCCTTCTCCACCCTTCTTTAGCCTTCATCATGGCATGTTCTTATAAGTCACAAAGTTCAGCTTCCAATTAAGGCTGAGCTTTTTACATCGTCTATCCCTGCCCAAGCTACAATCAGGAGGCCTTTAGATCCTAATTACAATGCCCAAAACCCACCATTCTTCTGCATAACTTCTTCACTTTCCTGTTGTATTAATCTTGATATTTCCATCATTCCGTCAGGTCATTTTTCCGTCGATGCTCACATAATTTTTGTTGTTGATATTATGGATCACATTGGGGGTTGTTATTCAACACCTCATGAATATAATGACTGCCTTTTCGCCTTCCATATTTGCCACAAAAGATTTGCTTTTAGCTTTATGCCATCTTTTCCTTCTTTACCTTTATGCATCCTTCAAACTTGAGGGAAAAAAGATATCCTTCTTGAATAACAGTTACATCGTTCTTGTTCTGAATGCATGGCATTTTTAACTTCACGAAATCAATCGAAGTTTTAGACCCCAAATAAATGATGCAAAAACAGTTAGATCCGAATCCAGTTAATTCTAAACATAGAAATAGAATTTCGAGCTGATAAATTTCTCTTTTCCTCTCTAGTTTCAATCTATATTCACGTGGACCTTGAAAGGAGCTAATTCATTTAGCCGTTTTCTTTCATGGCAAAGTTGGGAGGCCAACAAACAAGATAACAAAAACCTTAGTGGGATTAATGATTTTTTTTTTTTTACAAAACCTGAAAATATTATTGATTCTTGATATTTATTACGCTTACGCTCACTATAATTTTGACTGAAGCCACACCTTATTGTAATGTATCGTGCCATAAGGATAAATTAACAAGGGAAAACCATGGACTGATTTGGCCACTTAAGTCTCTCCTTGGATGTAGATTCTCCAGTTTGCATTCTTATCCAGACTTTCCTAAAAATGTTGGAAGTAGAAATAGGATAGAAATTATCATGTCGATAAAAAAAGGAAAAAAAAAAAAGAATGATCAGCGTGTTCAAATTGAAAAAGAGATCTTCAGGCCTCCTATTTTTCCCTTCATTCATTAATTTGGTCACTTTCAGTCGGAACACTCCCCTTGCGCCAAAGGAGACTAAACCAGCATGCCAAATTTAAATTTCGTTTTGGCTTCCCTTAACATCAAAGAGGAGTAGGGGACCCTCTAAAACTTGTTCAATATACAAACAAGCATATTAATATACTTAGTCAAAGGATGACATTCTTTTTATGGACAGCTAGGGAATATTATTCCTATATCAGGCCCTAACTAATAATCTAAGAAATGCTGCAGTACAAGTTTTTTTTTTTTTTTTGGCTGGTTCTGGTCAAGGTTCCCATCTCCTATTGCATCTCTTGGTAGTGACTTTATCTTCTTACTTTTTCTTTAGAAGAACGTTTATGATATGGTGTGGCTTCTATAATCTAGAAGCATAAAATACGAAAAAATCTACACAAATATCCTCAACATTGTCACATGTGAATTAACTGAAGTTTTTTATACTAATTAATTAGGCTAATTCATGATCTGATCAAGACATAGTTATCAGTTTTCTGAAACTTGAAAGCATCGGACATAACTAATCTTTAATTGATATTTGAGGAAAGTGTTTAAAGATTTGGCGTGTTTAGGACATCATCTATTCATCTCAACTTGTCTTATAGTTAGTGATTTGTTATAGTGAAAATAAGATACTGCTTATTTGCTAAAAAGTTTATCCTGGGACCTGAGGAACAAAAATTGATGCATTGGAAGCGAAGTCAAAACAGTTAGGTTGTGACTTACATTTACCTATT
Source organism: Coffea eugenioides (assembly GCF_003713205.1). Taxonomy (NCBI): domain Eukaryota; kingdom Viridiplantae; phylum Streptophyta; class Magnoliopsida; order Gentianales; family Rubiaceae; genus Coffea; species Coffea eugenioides. The sequence continues at coordinate 39,424,717 of NC_040039.1, forward strand.
AAAATTTGAGTTTGCCAAGGAATTATGATACCGTTTTTATTGTGCCAGTCAACTGCAAGATATACCTTAGAATTCTATTTGAGCATAATTTCGAGATGGGATTAAGTTTAGAGTTTCCTTTCATTCATATTATGACAATTTTTTAAGGATAAAATATCAAGGAAGCCCCTAAACTATGTTAATTGTGTACTTTTCATTCCTCACCTATTTCAAGTCTCAAGTTGGGTCCTCAATAATTAATAGTGTCAAGTTTTAATTCTTCAATTTATCTCCATTACTAGAGGTGACGGATCAAAGTAAAATTTTTGGCAGATGAAACCAAAAAAATGGACTACAAAATCCAAATTTCACACTTTAATTGTTGACGAGTCAATTTAAAATTTAAAGTAGATAGGGGTCAAAAGTTAACAATTAGAATAGTTTAGGAACTTCATAAAAAATTTACCCAAAGGATTAACTCCACTTTACACCCCTGAACTTGTATCATTTTTTTCAATTTACACCCTAAACTTTTAATTTTGGACGCTTTCACCTTAAACTCTCAAGTTTGTCTTATTAAGTCCAATCAATAATTATGTTCACAGAATTAACGAGATAAAGGGAAGTGAAAATTGACAATGACAATGACTGTTTTATTCCAACTATGATCTCTTAACTTTTTTGACTATAGCACATCATCATTTATTTATACGGTTTCAATTACTAATATTGTTGGCAAAATTAACGAAATAAAAGATGGTGTAAATTAATAACAATATATTAATTTATTTTTTGCTATAATACCTTGGTACCTTTTTATTGCTTTTGGCATATTGTGATTGATTTATTGGATCTTTTATACCGTTAATTTTGCAAAAGTTGTCATTGACTAGACTTAAATAGAATAAACTTGAGAGTTTAGGATGTGAAGTATCCAAAGTAGGAAAGTGATATAAGTTCTCAATTTTAGGATGTAAAGTATTCAAGTTAGAAAAGTGATATAAATTACAAGGGTGCAAAGTGGAGTTTGTTCTTCACCCAATATATAATAGGTGAAAAGCGTGTGTTAAAATGGAAAAATATTATTGAATTTAATACACCTTAAATTTACCTGTCGGACATCTCTGTCATTCACCAATGGTGACCGTTTGACCAGTTCGATGAAGGCCTAATCCGTGACAAAGGACCATGACCTAAACCAAAACTGGAATGGCAACAGGGTGGGGTTGGGGTTGGGGTGGGGGAGGTTGCTCACCAAGTCTCCCTAACCGTCCCTACTCTGTTATGGGGCATCAACTGGGCTAATAAAAATTTTTTATATAATTTTATTATAGTTAAATTTTAGTAAATAATTAAGTATTAAAATATCAATATACCATCAAGTTATTATTTATTGTAATTTTATAATTGAAACTCGTAAAAATAATCAAATAAAAACTATTTTAATATAATCTAATATGATGAAACAAATACAACTAGAGTAGTCAAGTTTTCATTTTTGATACAAATACAATCACTAAGTTATTATTGTGTTTTTTTTTGACAAAAAAAATGTTATTGTGTTAAGTATAATCAGGAATTTAATATAAACATATTAGTAAATTTAGTATAGCTAATTAATAATTTGTATTAGTATACATGTATAATTAATAATATAATTGATAATAACAATTATATTACATATACTAATATACATTATATAATACATATAATTAATAATATCATTGTCATAAGCTTGTAACTAATTAATTTAAAAATTATATATATATTTATATACATATATATTTATATATTTATTATTTTTTTTAACGACCCCTACTTCTAAACTGGGAAAAAATCCCCCCGGCCCGCCGCCGCGGCCGCCTCAATCCCCACCTCATTTCTCTCGTGGAACCCGACGCAATCGCTATCCCTAGCCAAAACCGGCTATTCAATAAGTTGTTGCCTAAAGGACTGGATGGTCCAGTCACCTTTTTAACTTGCGGCGAGCTCGTTCTTGTGATATCATCATATTCACTACTACGTCGTTTTGGGCTTTCCAATCGGAGCACGTGATTACCGCAAAGACAAGTGGTAGCGTAGCCAGTGGACCTGTGGAAGTGTACAAATGTTAAATGGCCTCGAAAGCTTCCTTTGTGGCAGGTGACCTACAGCATTTTTCCACCACGGGACCATGTAGAAATATTTGCAAATGAATCTCAAAATTGCTACTTTTGCCTTCTATTACAAATAAAAGTTATAGGGTTAAAATTTTAGGAAATGGAAACTAAAAGGAAATAACATAAAATTTGCTAGAAAATTTTGTCGTCTGTAGCATCTCAAAATTATAACGGGTGAAATTTGTAACATTTTGATTTTGAAGATACACTTCTCCTCCTAAAACGTAAGAACTCTTTGAATAGCTAAATTTTTCACATAATATTTCGCTTACATCATAAAAATATTTTTTAATCTACCTTTTAATATTCTCAACTATCGTTTTATTTCACATACATCACATCACAAAAAATACTACACTAATTATTCCAAATAATTATCTATCCAAACATTTTGTATGTTAGAACCTAAAACAATGAACTTATTGGCTCTAACTTAAGTGAAGACAACACAAGTTCTAGTGACATATTTGGAAGATATATTTGCCTAAGCAAAAAGCCATTAATTCGATCGGATATACTAATATGTAAATTGCAAGTTTAGAAATTATTGTCTTTTCTTTAAAAACAAAAAAGAATGTTGATTCCATCTTTCTCCATCAAATTTTGAAAATGTGAAATTTTTTTCCCTATACATAATCTATAGCTAGGAATGGCAACGGACCGATTTTGGGGCAAGGGACGTTCTACAAAAGTTCCTGCCGCCCATGCCATTTCCCTGCTCGGCCCAACCCATGCTCTACCCCACTATCCCCTTGGATGCACCCGCTCTATCCTACTATCATTATTATTATTTTTATTTGATTTAAACTTTTCATTTTATATAGATCTAATAATAGTTTTATTAATTATTTTTTTTGAAGTTTTATTAAAAAAATTACATCATTTTATCATGACACCATAACATGTTATTTATTTCATACAATATATTTATATAATAACAATAATATAGCATTTATTTCGTATTATACATATATATATTTTATATATATTATACTATATTAAGAAATAAGCAGAGGCGAGGTTGGGGTATGCTTCCCCACCACATTTTATGTGGGGAAAGAAAAATTTCCTCTTCCGTGACAAACTGTCACCCTTATAATCATCCCTATCTATTGTTTAAAATTAACCAATTAAGTATCAAAAAAGTTGTCGCGCCCCATTTTTCGCGATGGAAAAGAAAAAGAGTTTTATAAAAAGATGTGATTTATTAATAATAAATTAAAAAGGACCTAGAATGGGACTTAAAAGAATGCGACAATTTGGGTCCAAAAATTCAGTCTAAAAGGGCTTTTTTAAAAAAAATAGGAGTCGCCACTTGGTATGGTGTTTTGGTGTACCAAGTCACCCAAAAATATTTTTTGACAAAAATAAAATAAATCAAAACCCTTTTTGACAACTCCAGGTCATTGAAAACAAGAGAAAATGGGTTCGGGAGTCACGGTTGAAGAAAGGGAAGGCAAAGGTTCAATTGACTCAAACCTAAGGCACCCTTTCAACCTAGTCTAAGCTAGTTGCGAGGTTTAGTCAAAATCTTCCTAATCTAACCCTTAATTTTATCATATTTGGATGTTTCCTACATGAATGCAAATTTAAATTTATAAAATATCGAAAGGGTCAAAATATCCATTCAAAGGTTTAATTGAAACAATCGCATTAATTGCGAAAGCCAAAATATTTCCTTGAAAGGGTCACGAGTATGCAAATGATGAAAAAAAGAAAAGTAAAGAAAGTAAATTAAATTATATACATAGATATAAGTGATCAAAGAAAAAGGGAATGCAACATAAAGGGTATGGGAGGCAAAAACTCGTGACATAATTTTCTTATACAGGGATTAATGGGGTATTTGAACTAAAAAGTTATAATCACCCATTTCCCATGTTTGAAAAATAATTCTCCTAATATGCACAAGCAAATGAACTAACCTATTATACAATGTCCTAAATGAAATGCAATTCTAAATGATATGATTAACACATATAGAGGATAAGGGATAATATAATAGGGAATATCATGCAAATGAGAAAAGATCTTAAAAATGAAAATATGCATGAAAATGTAGTGAATAGCACACAAAGATGAATCTAGCGCAAGACAACCTAAAGGGTCTAGCGTTGGACTAGCCCATTTCTAATAGTCCTTACTAGCGTTGGACTAGCAAGTAAGCGAAGAGAGAAGCCACAACTAGCGTTGGACTAGTGTGGTGACGTCATGCATTAACAATTCACAGTGAAACAAATAAAACATAAATTAAAATAAATAAACACATAAGAGCACGTAGCACATAACACGTAAACATAATATCTAGATGCCAAAATCCTAAGAAAAGCGGATAAAACACATAACACATAAGCCACATAAACACGCAACCTATCTATTACATCGGGGAGCGCCTAACTACAATCTAGAAGGGAAAAATATAATAAAACAAATCTAATTATCCTATCTATTACATTTTTGAGGTATTTAAATGCCTCTTGAATCATTGTAAAAAATTAACTAAAACATATATAAGAAAATTTAAATGAATATTTAAATCAAATAAATAAAGCATATAAAAATATAAACACATAGGAACACATAAGAGCACATAAGAGCACGTAATTGACATTGAAATAATAAAAATAGGGGTACCTCCCGTTTGAAGTGGTGACTAAATGGAGTCAAATTGTCCTATTTATACTCACAATGAACAAAAGAATCATGGCACCAATTTAATTGAAAAAACAATAATAATAAAAGTACTAAACTCACACTAATATGTCAGACGTAAAGAAATTTAAGCAAATCTAAAAAATTCCAAGTTAAGTATATTCTAAAGTAACATAATTAGTTATTGAAGAAAAGAAACAATCATAACAAAGAGAGTCAAAATTCACCATGGACTGAATTGCAAAGATTGAAAAACCTTTGGGGACAAAAATTATATTTTTCCAAAGTTTAGGGGTCAAAATTAAATGAAAGATAAAATTCAGGGACCAAAATGAAATTATTTTAAGGACCTAGGTGAAAGGAATTTAAAATGTTCTGGGCTACAATAAAACTACTCCAAAGATCAGGGGCCAAAGTGCAAATCGTAACCAGATCTGGGCAAGATAAAGGGCATCGGGCCAATCTTTTTATTTTACTTGGGCCAAAGCTACCTAAGCCCAACTGAAAACCCAAGCTAAAACACACAGGCCACCTGTCTTTTTATCCCTCAAGCCCAGCCAAAAAATTCATGGGCTCCAACCTCCGAACCCAACCGAAACCCAAAAGAAAAAATAAACTAAAGCCCAATCACAAGCCCACAGAACAAAAAAAATGGCCCAAACCCCTTTTTTTCTTCTTTTCTTTTCTTTCTTTCTCCTTCTCTTTCTTTTCTTTCTTTCTTCTTCCTTCGTTTCTTCTCCTCCTCTGGCCAACCGAAGCTTACTTCAGTTGGCGGCCATGGTGGCCGCCGGTGGCGCCACCGCCGCCGACTGCCACCGCCGGTGACCTCTCCGGTCACCAAAAATCCTCAAAATACACCTCCCCACTCGATTTTTCGCGTAGGTTCCATTTCCGGAGTTAGTTTTTACAAAAAGTGAGCCGAAAGTGGTCAAAATGCCAAGAAATCAGTTCAGTTTTTATTTTTTCAAAACACCATATCTTTCATCAAAAATCATGAAAATTATACTACAACACTCTTACAACTCCTACAATACAAATATGATTTTATTTTGACAAGAAAAACAACATAAAAGGACTAAAATAAATCAAAACAGTCCCCTAAGATTCTTTCTTTTCATTTTGGTATTTTTTCAAACGGTTAACATGCATGCATAAAAAACATTTCCTTTTCCTCAATCTAGTTCATGCCATTTCCCAATTTTCAGCAATACAACAACAACAATAAAAACCAGCAAAAGCAAGATAAATTAAAATCAAAATGCATCTAATATGCTTAAAAAAAAAACTGGAAAATACCTCAATGAAAGTGGAATTGCCTTGGCTGAAGTTTTTTTGATGCCTTTCTTTCTTTTTTCGGTAGAGAGCCAAGAGAGAGAGCCGAGAGCCTCCCTTCTTTTTTCCTTGTCTCTGTTTTTGTTTCTTGTCCTCCGTCTGTGAGAGCCGAGAGAGTAGATTGAGGAAGTAGTTTTTTTCTCTTTTTTTTCTTCTTCTTTTCGGTCCAGCCCAGAGAGAGCCGAGAGCCTTTTTTTTTTTTGTGTCATTTTTTTCCTCCTTTTTTCAAGAGAGAGCCCAGAGGGATGGAGATTTTCTTTTTTTTTCTTTTTGGCTTCCCTGTTGTGTCCTCTGGGAGAGAGCCGAGAGAGGAGATTGAGGAAGTAAAAGGTGGGGAGTTTTGTGTGTTGGATTGCCCAAAATGATGGTTTCTGCGGATGAAAAGAAAGGTCCTTGGCAATTGAGTGTGAAATGGGTTAAATGTATTTGGTGGGGAAAAAAAAAATGATTAGGATGATTTGATTTCTTGATTTTCTCCTTTTTTCCTTTTTTTTTTTTTGTTGCTTGTTTGCTTTGTTTTTTTTTTTTTTTTTTCCTAAAACAAACCTGCAAAAATGAGAAAAATGTAAATTAAAATGCAAGAAAATAAATAACTCATTAAATAGAAAAATTTTGAAAAAATATTAAAAATTGACAAAAATTTGGTGTCTACAGCTTGCCCCTCTTTGTCTTGAGTTTCAAAGAAACTCAAGACAAAGACGTAGACACCAAATCGCTTACCTGTCTCTTTTAACTGCACCTGAGCTAAAATAAACAAGCCAACACTTGGCTGAAATTATTGGACAAAATGATGCAATGAAAGTACAAAAACGTGACCGAACTCATGTAGAGTTGCCTACGTATCCCGCCATGGGAATCAGGTCAAACGTAGTTCAAAAAAAGTGAACCACACTGAAACAAGTGCATTGACCAACTGTGGTCTTTGTAAAGTCGAAAAAGTCTGAGCTCTCAGAACTTCTAAACATGAAATACAAAATGAATGAGAAAGCACAATTATTAGTCAAAACAGTCAAGAAAAGTAACTTGTCATAACTAGAAAAGATGCGCGGAGGGACGCGGTTACGCTCCAACAGGAAATTAAATTGTCAAGAAGTGGAGATAGAAGGGTGCGCGGTGGACGCTGAGACTCACCAACAGGAAATTAAATTTGATTTTCTGGAAAAAGAGATGCGCGGAGGGACGCGATTACGCTCCAACAGGAATTTAAATTTGTCAAGAATGGGAGATAGAAGGGTGCGTGGTGGACGCTGAGACTCACCAACAGGAAATTAAATTGATGCGCGGAGGGACGCGATTACGCTCCAACTGAAAATTAAATTTGTCAAGAATGGGGATAGAAGGGTGCGCGGTGGACGCTGAGACTCACCAACAGGAAATTAAATTGATGCGCGGAGGGACGCGATTACGCTCCAACGGAATTAAATTGCCAAGAAGGGGGACAGAAGGGTGCGCGGTGGACGCTGAGACTCACCAACAGGAAATTAAATTGATGCGCGGAGGGACGCGATTACGCTCCAACAGGAATTTAAATTTGTCAAGAATGGGAGATAGAAGGGTGCGCGGTGGACGCTGAGACTCACCAACAGGAAATTAAATTGATGCGCGGAGGGACGCGATTACGCTCCAACAGAAAATTAAATTTGTCAAGAATGGGAGATAGAAGGGTGCGCGGTGGACGCTGAGACTCACCAACAGGAATTTAAATTGATTGCGCGGAGGGACGCAATTACGCTCCAACAGGAAAATTAAATTTGTCAAGAAGGGGAGATAGAAGGGTGCGCTGTGGACGCTGAGACTCACCAACAGCAAATTAAATTTGTCTTTTAGAAAAAGATGCGCGGAGGGACGCAATTACGCTCCAACAGGAAATTAAATTGTCAAGAATGGGAGGTAGAAGGGTGCGCGGTGGACGCTGAGACTCACCAACAGGAAATTAAATTTGTTAAGAAGGGGGATAGAAGGGTGCGCGGTGGACGCTGAGACTCACCAACAGGAAATTAAATTGTCAAGAAATAACAGATTGGTGGGATAAAACCCGAATCCAATAAAATAAAACGGTCAGTGGGATAACACCCAAACCTGCCGAATCCCAACATGATATACAAAAGACACGTTAGTGGGTTGAACCCGATGCTAACGGATGTGAAAAAAAAACATAACACACGTTAGTGAGTCAATACTCGATGCTAACGGTGATAAAAGACACGTTAGTGGGTTGGACCCGATGCTAACGGATATAAAAAAAGTAAAACACACGCTAGTGAGTCAATACTCGATGCTAACGGTGATAAAAGACATGTTAGTGGGTTGGACCCGATGCTAACGGATATGAAAAAGTAAAACACACGCTAGTGAGTCAATACTCGATGCTAACGGTGGTAGAAGAAAAGAAACACACACGTTAGTGAGATAAACTCGATGCTAACGGTGATAAAAGACACGTTAGTGGGTTGGACCCGATGCTAACGGATATGAAAAAGTAAAACACACGCTAGTGAGTCAATACTCGATGCTAACGGTGATAAAAGACACGTTAGTGGGTTGGACCCGATGCTAACGGATATAAAAAAAGTAAAACATACGCTAGTGAGTCAATACTCGATACTAACGGTGATAAAAGACACGTTAGTGGGTTGGACCCGATGCTAACGGATATGAAAAAAAATAGCACACGCTAGTGAGTCAATACTCGATGCTAACGGTGATAAAAGACACGTTAGTGGGTTGGACCCGATGCTAACGGATGTAAAAAAGACAACACACGTTAGTGAGTCAATACTCGATGCTAACGGTGATAAAAGACACGTTAGTGGGTTGGACCCGATGCTAACGGATATGAAAAAGCAAAACACACGCTAGTGAGTCAATACTCGATGCTAACGGTGATAAAAGACACGTTAGTGGGTTGGACCCGATGCTAACGGATATGAAAAAGCAAAACACACGCTAGTGAGTCAATACTCGATGCTAACGGTGATAAAAGACACGTTAGTGGGTTGGACCCGATGCTAACGGATATGAAAAAGCAAAACACACGCTAGTGAGTCAATACTCGATGCTAACGGTGATAAAAGACATGACACACGTTATTGCATGAAAAAGTTCTTGAATACTTACCTGAAAAATCATTTCAGAAATTGACTCAATTTGAATCAATTTTGTTCAACCAATCATCTGCTTTGCATTTTGACATTGTGGCTCAAGTTGGTGGATTTGTAATCTTTTTTTTTTTTTTTTTCAAATGAAAGAAACACACACATTTTTTTTTTGTTTTTTTTTTGTTTTGTTTTTTTGTTTTTTTTTTTTTTTGAAAAAACAAAGGTGACAAATTCTAAAACTTGAAGAATACCAATGACAACTCTCCTTTCAAGAGATTTGAGAGGTACATACATATGTCACTGTCCTCTCGATTTTAAAAGACTTTTTTTTTTCCACAAAGCCGATTTAAAATGCATTACCAAAATTGGAGCTCATTCCTCTTGATATTTGCCCCAGTGTAAATCATGTTTAACGAAGGCCACATTTTTCATGCTTTCGAAAAAACAAAAAGAATGATCATATGATACGAATACCATGTGATTCCTTGTGCTCCTTTTGGCCCTGAGAACTATGCAAGCATGATCCTTCGATGTCAAAACTGCTCCTCAAGAGTTGTGCTGCAGCTTATTTTGAATCTTCTCAATTTTCTAGCATCAGTCAGCCATACCTCACTTTGTACCACAAATCAACTTTTCTAATGACCAGATTTGAATGAATGGCAACTATCTCAAGTGTCAGCAACCCGCTTTTCGTTCATGATTCTCTTGTGCTCCAAAATCTCACCTTGATGACCTCAACCTTTCGGATTTTCACAAAGGTCACACCTTTTTATTTTATTTTGTTTTCATTTTCTATTTTTTCTTTTCGTCCTTCTCTTTTTTCTTTCATTTTTTTTTTGAGAAGACATTCTTTCAGATTTTCACCTAATGAACAAATCTTGTCAACGACCTTTATCAATTCAGAAATGTATTTAAAGAAAGGATGGCATTAGCGCGACAACCCTTCCCATGTAAAAATGGTGAAGGTGTATTGACATCAATTGCCATTTGATTAAGTGATTTTTATTAAAAATATCACTAAAGCGGAGGTCGAGACTTTATGATTTTTATGATGGGGTCATGTGGGGTGTGGAAAAAGTGTTAAGGCTTCAAAGCAAAATCTTCAAAGAGGTTTCAAAAACCCTAAAACCGCATTCTATCAATATTTGCCCCAGTATGAGGATATTAAAACCGAAAAAATTGCCCCAGTTTGGCTTTTGACTTCTTTTTTTCTCTTTTTTTTCTTTTTTTTTTATGACAAATAGGAGATAAAAATTTACCCCAGTATGGGGTTTGCAATCTTTAGGAGGGCTATCAAATGAAAGGTTAAATTATTCTGGAGGTTCAATGGGGAAAACTAGGGATAAGATGTTTAAAGAGAAAAGAAAAAGGCTCGCCTTTGATCCGCCATAGATGGTATTTCAAAACGAAAAATCACATAATCAGATAAAAAAAATTTATTACACATGTCTGAATTGATTGGCAAAGGAAAGACCTGTCCATCAAGTTCTGTACGAATGGACGTTCTTCCGGATAGCACTCTTTGAACAATAAATGACTCTTGCCAAGTTGGAACAAACTTTTCTTTAACCTCCTCTTGAATCGGAAGAATTTACTTCAAAACCTTATCCCTCACTTCAAATAAGCGAGATTTGTCTTTCTTGTCATAACTAACGAACCATCCTTTGATGATAGCATTGTCCATGACAAACATTCAACTTCTTTTTCATCAATTAGAGACAGCAACTCATTGTGCTCCTTAATCCATTCGATTTCTTCTGCCTGAGCCTTTGTCAAAATGTGCAAGGACGGAATCTCGGTTTTGGCATGTATTACCACTTCCATTACAGTATAAGAGGGCAAGGTGTTACCCCAACTTAGAAATGTAATCTCCAATGAAATGCTCCCAGAATTCAATTGCAAAATTTGCAAAATCGAAGGGAAAACTCTCTTTTTCTTTTTCTTTTTTTTTCAATCCCCTTTTTTTTCTCTTTTTTTTCGTTTTTTTTCTTTTTTTTCTTTTTTTTCCTCCTTTTTTACTATTCTCTCTTTTTTTTTCTTTCATTCCCCTTTCTTTCTTTTCTTTTCTCTTTACTTTTTTTTTTCCTTTATTCTTTCTCTTTTTTTTTTTTTCACTTTTCATTCCCTCTTTTTCTTTTCTTTTCTCTTTTTTTTTTTCAAGTTGGCTGCTAAAGTATGTACTCCTTTTGAGCAAATAGCCGATCCTCTACTTTGCAATGTAGCATTATTGCTCCATTTTTATTCGTGACTAATCTCCAAATTTGCAAGTTGAATTGCACTTTTTCCTCGATCTCAACCATAAACACCTGCATAAGGAGAATTTTTCAAAGCACTTGAATTTTTCAATTTTCAAAATTTTTTTTTTTGTTTTTTTTTGAGTAATGATATAACAATTAACATTCATGCAAAGTGTTGACTTATCAAGATTTGAGAAATATACTTGACCTTGGACATACCCTACAAATGTATTAAAAATTTTACCTCAATTTGAACCTATTTGACAAAATCTCACAGATATATTACAAAAAATTTTGCCCCAATTTGGGTCTATTCTAAAATTTTATTCGAGTGATTCTCCATTTATTCGGACAAAACAAGAAAACTGTGTCTTCCAAAATTTAAAAAACTAACATGCAATGTGAGTTGATGTATAATAGAAAAAATGCATTTTTCCACAAAAAACTTTAAATGCCATGTAGAAAGCTCCATGATAAATCTCTCAAAACAAAACCAAATTACAAAAGATCTCTTCCTCTTTTTGGGATCGATATCGAGGGAAAAGGGTCCTCTTCTCGTTGGCTCATCTTTTAGGACCAATCAAATGGGTATTACTCATGATTTTGAGGTGACTCAGGGAGATGGTATGTCAGGATCTGTCTTTTTTTTTTTTTGTGCCCAAATTGTATCCAACACATTCAGTATCACATCTTGGTGAAAGCAAATAGCTTATCACCCTTATTTCTTAAGAAAATTCAGTTAACATATAAGCTCTATGGGCTTGTAATGTATGGGTAGAAACGATAGTTAAACATATGGAAACAAGTTATGGCCTAATGATCATGAGTAATTGGTAAATTCCTTAAAGGCGAAATCTTCACTTCAAATTGTCATGAAAGATAAGTCAGCAATGGACTTTATGAGCTTGTAATGTGGCTTAACAATGATAGCTAAAAAAAATAGAATTTTCAAGGACAACGCACTTAAGATCGCCTTCTTTCACAAAAATTGCCCCAGTTTTGGATTTAAAATCCGGGACCCCCTTTTGACTCCCTTTTTCTTATCAATCCTCTTTTTTCTTCAACAATCACTAAGGGGAATGCAGCATTGGATGTCTTCGTATTTTCTTTCTTTTCTTCTTTTTTTTTTCTTTCATCATTTTTTCATTTTTTCACAATTTTCTTTTCTCTCTCTTTTTTTTTTTTTTTACCAATACTGATATCCCAATGTCAATGATAAAATTGAAAACTCCCTAATTTGGAGTATATATGGCCCCTCTTTCTTTTCAACAGTGAAGACCAAAATATCAATGGTAGAGTCAAATTCCCCCAACTTGTAATTTTTCTCTTGCAAAAAATTTTGAGCATTTTTGCCATTTTTTTTTTCAATTCTCAAATCTCCTTCCCCAGTGTGGGGGTGCAATCATAAGTGCTTTTGAAACGAACCACCAATTTAGGTTCAAATGAGGATGCAAAGGATAAGAGTGTTTAGATGATAGAAACGATGGCCAAAGCATCATTCTTATTTCTCATGACAACTAAAGTAAAGAATAACCCGTTGGAAAAACCCATTTCCATTTGACATTCAAAAATTTTTCCGTGGAGGGTCATGATCATTGAGGCTTTTATTCGAAACGAAACTCTAGTTTTTGAAGTCTGAAATGGGGAAATAAATGATAAAATCTGTATAGATAGAGAGACGAAAGCCTTAAAGTATCATTCCAAATTTTCAAAACAAAATAAGAAGTAATGTGCATTACTTTCACTTAAATGTGAATTGAATCTGGTTAGACCACACCGGACATTTTTCACGGAAAAAATTATCTCACTTTGAAACTAGTCAGCCAATGCGACTGATCTTGGAGGTTCAATAAAAGTGGACAAAAAAATGAAAATGAAAAGTGTTGGGGTTGATCTTTTATGACAAGCTATCAAATTTGAATGACCCCTTTTATTTCCGACTATTCTCATTGAATAGTTTAGGCCACAAATCTAGTGTATGCAAAGAAATTTTGAGAATTTGACATGCACTCATGAATTTCGAACAAGAGGTCGAAAAATTTCAATTTAGCCTTATTCCTTAAAATCTATCATGAAATCTCTCAATGAGCAAATAAAGAATGAATATATACAAAACAATAATTGTCTAAATAAAAACTTTATTATTCAAATGTTGAAATTTTTTTTTTTTTTTTTTTTTGTCAAATATAATACATGTGAGCAAATAAAAATCTCTAAAGAATACATTTTCAAATATATACACACTTTTTCTTTCTATCTTTTGAGACAATATATTAGAAACAATGAATCAAAAGATTTTTGAGATACTTTACACTAGCGTTTTCAAATGGATTTTTCATTCATTTTTTTCATCATCATTTTTTTTTTTTACATTGTTGGATCTGCCCAAGAATCAAGTAACACTTGTAATTTTTTAAAATTTATCAGACCAAAAATATTATCAGATATAGGAAAAATATTTTTACTTTGTTGAAACAACTTTTATAAATGCAGGGGAGGGGGAAAAAATTAAAGCAAAATACCCAGAGTTAGTAAGCAAAACTGCAAAATCGGTATGCATGTCCTATGGGGGAACCCTTTTATGCCAAAGGTTGGCCTAGCATGAAAAATGCAATCCTCTGGGATAGGCACCATACAATACCTGACGGATCCGATTGGCTTATTGAGATTCAATTAAAAGACAAATTTTGAAAAAATTAGATAATTGTAGTGACAAAAGACAATTTTGTCCAACAAAATGAGGACAAAGTCCGAATGAATTGATTGCTTTGATTGACACATAAAATGATATCAAAATCAATTTAGTGTGAAAAACTTATTTTTTTTTTAGGATTGAAATGTCTCGACTAGTTTTTTCAGTGAACCATAGATCGAAACTTTAAAAGAGAATAAATAGGTTAAATGAATCGAATGAAATTGATGGTTAGTTCAAAAATTGACTGGATTATCCTGAAAGTGAATAAAACTGATTCAATGGATTGGATGAAATTGAGAATTTATTCAAAAAAAATTGACTAAATGAATAATGAATTGGATGGAATTGATGATTTATTCAAAATTGATTGTATTGTCCTAAAAATGAATAAATTGGTCAAATGGATTGGATAGAATTGATAGTTTATTCAAAAATCGACTGGATCACTGGCCAAATGAACAGAATGAAATTGATGATTTATCCAAAATGAAATTGAATGAAAATGAAATTAAAAATGAACAAAATTGTAAGGATCGAATGATCTATAAAAAAAATCGACTCAATCATCTTAGATGTAAAAATGGAATGAATGAAATTGATGATTTATTCAAAATCGACCGAATTGCCCTAAAAATAGGTAAACTGGTCACATGAATTGAATGAAATTTAATTTATTCAAAATTGACCGAATCACCTTAAAAAAGGGTAAATTGGTCAAACGAAATTGATGATTTATTCAAAATTGACTTAGTCCTAAAAGTGAAGAAATAGGAAAAAATGGATTGGATGAATTTAATGAATAAAATGATCCAATGAAATTGATGGTTTATTCCAAAAATTGATTGAATTGTCTACCCATTGGAAATTTTCAAAAATTCATTAGTCTATGAGCCTTCGAAAATCAAGATTTGGCGTTAACATACTTATCATCTCAACAATGAGGAATTTGTGAATTTCTTCAACTTAATGTCCTTTACGCAAGGGATTTTTACCAATTCTGATAAAATGGTCAAAAAGTGATTATTAAAGGCTCATATTCTAATGCGTAAAAACTGTTCCATTATTTTCAATGTCGTCACACGAAAGGGATCGAATCCTACCTTACCTTGTGCACTACCCCTTTGAATAGTACAAGAAATATAAACGTGCCAGTCTCATTGGATTATATATCCGAGACACAAGGCGGTTTATGCCTAACGCGGGATTCCCTAAGAGGCATTCCCTTTCTAAGGCTTATGCATGATGCCATTCTTATCAAAGCAGGGAAAAATGCGATTTGAAATGAGACGTGACCTAAGGAGCCCTTTGTTTGCCAGGGTAAGCCTAAAATGGTATAACATTATGAATTTATGAACAAAATGCATCACAATTTTCAAACGTGCGATAACCTATCTACAAGGGTGGGCTTCTAAAAGAAGGTCATGCCAGACCTCTTATTTGCTAAGGGTTTGTGAATGCAATGGGGACACAAAAACCAAGAAAAGTTAGTTTAAACAGATAAATACACATAACACATTGTAGCAACGGAATCAACACAAGGAAATAAAGCAATAAAAAGAGGAAAAGGGTTGGACCCCTCCCCTCGTGAATAGTGTCCCTAATAGGGTAAGGTCGACTCTACCCTAGGCAAGCTAAAATGGATGCATGAGGTTAGGGTTCACTAATGCATCTAGACTCGATAAGTCATAGGTCCCCGAGCCTTCAGACTTAGAAACCAAGGGTCATCACTCCCAAGGTTCCTTGTCGGTGGCTCGAGCGATTCCCCAGACGTTGCTACGCACACGTCGTGTTACGGCTACCCGTCTGGGCGAATCTAAAAAGAATCCTCAACCTTCGACTAAAAACTAATAGGTCATCAACCTAAAGTTTGAAGCGGAAGATCGAGTGACCCCTCGGATCATACTACGCACACGTCGTGATACGATCACATGTCCAAGTGGGTCGCCTAAAATCCTAGTAGGGTGGAGTGGCGTGACAAGCCACTAAAAGAAAAATAAATAAGGGATAAAAAATAAAACGTATGCACGTATGCCAGTGCTCATTTTGGAGGGGAGGGATCGATAACCAATGCGAAGCTCTAGGGTAATATTCCCCACCCCCAAATGCAAAGCGCGATACATATAAGTAAATAAACAAAAGTAAATAAATAAATCATTCATCACATATACGAGGAACGATAAACGAATACGAGGGTGAAATGCAAAATATCCTAAAAGAGAAAAATGCAACCTAAAACATCCAAATATGATAAATATAAGGGTTAAAAAGAGAAAAAGACGACTAAACCAAGTGCTTGGACTCTCTTAGGTCCCCAATGGAGTCGCCAAGTTGTCGCGCCCCATTTTTCGCGATGGAAAAGAAAAAGGTGTTTATAAAAAGATGTGATTTATTAATAATAAATGAAAAAGGACCTAGAATGGGACTTAAAAGAATGCGACAATTTGGGTCCAAAATTTAGTCTAAAAGGGTTTTTAAGAAAAAATAGGAGTCGCCACTTGGTATGGAGTTTTGGTGTACCAAGTCACCCAAAAAATATTTTTTGACAAAAATAAAATAAATCAAAACCCTTTTTGACAACTCCAGGTCTTTGAAAACAAGAGAAAATAGGTTCGGGAGTCACGGTTGAAGAAAGGGAAGGCAAAGGTTTAATTGACTCAAACCTAAGGCACCCTTTCAACCTAGTCTAAGCTAGTTGCGAGGTTTAGTCAAAATTTTCCTAATCTAACCCTTAATTTTATCATATTTGGATGTCTCCTACATGGATGCAAATCTAAATTTATAAAAAACATCGAAAGGGACAAAATATTCATTCAAGGATTTGATTGAACCAATCGCATTAATTGCGAAGGCCAAAATAACTCCTTGAAGGTGTCACGAGTATGCAAATGATGAATTTAAAGTAAAGAAAAGAAATTAAATTATATACGTATATATAAGTGATCAAAGAAAAAGGGAATGCAACATAAAGGGTACGGGAGATAAAAAACTCGTGACATAATTTTCTTATACATGGATTAATGGGGTATTTAAACTATAGAGTTATAATCACCCATTTTCCATGTTTGAAAAATAATTATCCTAACATGAACAAGCAAATGAACTAGTCTAAATGAGATGCAATTCTAAATGATATGATTAGCACCTATAGAGGGTAGGGGGTAATATAATAAGGAATATCATGCAAATAAGAAAAGATCCTAAAAATGAAAATATGCATGAAAATGTAGTGAATATCACACAAAGATGAATCTAGCGCAAGACAACCTAAAGGGTCTAGCGTTGGACTAGCCCATTTCTAAAAATCCTTACTAGCGTTGGACTAGCAAGTAAGCGGAGGGAGAAGCCACAACTAGCGTTGGACTAGTGTGGTGACGTCATGCATTAACAATTCATAGTGAAACAAATAAAACATAAATTAAAACAAATAAACACATAAGAGCACGTAACACATAACACGTAAACATAATATCTAGATGCCAAAATCCTAAGAAAAGCGGATAAAACACATAACACATAAGCCACATAAACACGCAACCTATCTATTACATCGGGGAGCGCCTAACTACAATCTAGAAGGGAAAAATATAATAAAACAAATCTAATTATCCTATCTATTACATTTTTGAGGTATTTAAATGCCTCTTGAATCATTGTAAAAAATTAACTAAAACATATGTAAGAAAATTTGAATGAATATTTAAATCAAATAAATAAAGCATATAAAAATATAAACACATAGGAACACATAAGAGCACATAAGAGCACGTAATTGACATTGAAATAATAAAAATAGAGGTACCTCCCGTTTGAAGTGGTGACTAAATGGAGTCAAATTATCCTATTTATACTCACAATGAACAAAAGGATCATGGCACCAATTTAATTGAAAAAGAAAATAATAATACAAGCACTAAATTCACACTAATATGTCAGACATAAAGAAATTTAAGCAAATCTAAAAATTACAAGTTAAGTATATTCAAAAGTAGCATAATTAGCTATTAAAGAAAAGAAACAATCATAATAAAGAGAGTCAAAATTCATCAGGGACTGAATTGCAAAAATTGAAAAACTTTCAGGGATAAAAATTATATTTTTCCAAAGTTTAGAGGTCAAAAATTAAATAAAAGATAAAATTCAGGGACCAAAGTGCAATTACTATAAGGACCGAGTTGAAAAGAATTTAAAGTGTTATGGGCCGTAGTAAAACTACTCCAAAGATCAGGGGCCAAAGTGCAAAATTCGGTTTCTGATTTGGGAGAAGAAAGGCCATCGGGCCGTTATTTTTATTTATTTGGGCCGGATGCTATCTAAGCCCAGCCGAAGCCCAAAAGAAACTAGCAGGCCAACCTTTCATTTTGTCACTCAAGCCTGACCAAAGAAAACACATGGGCTCAGACCTCATAAACCAACCGAAACCCAAAAGAAATAAAACAAAACCCAACCACAAGCCCATCGAAAAAAAATTAGCCCAAACCCCTTTTTTTTTCTTCTTTTCTTTTCTTTCTTTTTCCTTCTCTTTCTTTTCTTTCTTTCTTCTTCCTTCTCCTCCTCTGGCCATCCGAAGCTTACTTCAGTTGGCGGCCATGGTGGCCGCAGGTGGCGCCACCGCCTCTGGCGGCGGTCGCCGGCGACTTATTCAGTCGCCAAGATTTCTCAAAATGCACTTCCCCACTCCATTTTTCGCGTAGGTTCCATTTTTGAACTTAGTTTTTACAGAAAATGACCCAAAAGTGGCCAAATGCCAAGAAATCAGTTCAGTTTTTATTTTTTTAAAACCCTCAAATCTTCACCAAAAATCATAAAAATTATGCCAAAACCCTCCTTATAACTTCCACAATACAACTATAATCTTAGTTTGACAAGTAAACAACAACAAAAGGATGCATTAAATCAAAACAGCCCAAAAAATGAAGAAAATTATTCTAATGCCTTTAAAGCTCAAAACTCCAAAAAATTTAGATAAACACACATTTCCAGGCCTGGTGCTAGCTAACGGTCATCCATTTTGACAACAACATACACAATATTCAGCTTCTTAATCCGTTGTTCCATTTCGGCATTTTATCAAGCATTTGGCATGCATTCACAGTACCGTTTCTTTTTTCCTAATTTAGTTCAGTGACCCATCCCAAAATTTCATCCATACAACACCAACAAAAACCAGCAAAAATAAGCAATAAAAAAGATAACCACACATACATTCAATCTAGTTAATTAAAAAAAGAAAAGCTGGAAAAAAGGGAGATAAATACCTCAATGAAGAGTTTGGTCCTTTTGCCAAGATTTTTGATGAAATTGCCAAGCTCCAATCCAACCGATTGCTGCCTTGTTGTGTGCAAATGTGTTGGAAAAAATTTGGGAGAGAGGAGAGCCGAGAGGGAGAGAGGAGTTTTTCTCTTTTTTTTTCTTTCTTCTTTTCGGTCCAGCCCAGAGAGAGAGCCGAGAGGGATGGAGATTTTCTTTCTTCTTTTGGCTTCTCTGTTTTTTTTTCGTGTGTGTGTCTCTAGAGCCAAAATAGAGCCGAGAGATGTCTTGTAGCCAAAATGGAGCTTGTGTGCTGAATCTTCCAAAATGATGATTTCTCAATTAATGGAAAGACTAGTCCATGGCCATTGAGTGTGAAATGGGTTAATAGTTAATTTGGTGAAACAAAATGATCAAAATGATTTTTTGATTTTTGATTTTTTTATTTTTTGTTTTGTTTTGTTTTGTTGTTTTTTTTTCTTTTCTTAAAGCAAACCTGCAAAAATGAGAAAATGCACATTAAAATGCAAGAAAATAAATAACTTATTAAATAGAAAAATCCTGAGAAAATATTAAAAATTGACAAAAATTTGGTGTCTACAGCTTGCCCCTCTTTGTCTAGAGTTTCAAAGAAACTCAAGACAAAGACGTAGACACCAAATTGCTTACCTGTCTCTTGCAACTGCACCTGAACTAAAATAAACAAGCCAACACTTGGCTGAAATTATTGGACAAAATGATGCAATAACATTGCAGAAAATGTAACCGAACTCATGTAGAGTTGTCTACGTATCCCACCATGGGAATCAGGTCAAACGTAGTTCGAATGCAAGTGAACCACAATGAAACAAGTGCATTGACCAACTGTGATCTTTGCAAAGTCGAAAAAGTCTGAGCTCTCAGAACTTCTAAACATGAAGCACAAGATAACTGAGAAAGCACAATTATTAATCAAAACAGTCAATAAAAGTAACTTGTCATAACTAGAAAAAGATGCGCGGAGGGACGCGGTTACGCTCCAAGAAGGGGGATAGAAGGGTGCGCGGTGGATGCTGAGACTCACCAACAGAAATTTAAATTGTCAAGAAGGGGAGGTAGAAGGGTGCGCGGTGGACGCTGAGACTCACCAATAGGAAATTAAATTGATGCGCGGAGGGACGCGATTACGCTCCAACAGGAATTTAAA
This sequence comes from Coffea eugenioides, assembly GCF_003713205.1. Classification (NCBI taxonomy): domain Eukaryota; kingdom Viridiplantae; phylum Streptophyta; class Magnoliopsida; order Gentianales; family Rubiaceae; genus Coffea; species Coffea eugenioides. The sequence goes on from NC_040039.1 coordinate 39,445,302, forward strand.
TTTGTCAAGAATGGGAGGTAGAAGGGTACGCGGTGGACGCTGAGACTCACCAACAGGAAATTAAATTGATCAAGAATGGGAGGTAGAAGGGTGCGCGGTGGACGCTGAGACTCACCAACAGGAATTTAAATTGATCAAGAATAGGAGGTAGAAGGGTGCGCGGTGGACGCTGAGACTCATCAACAGGAAATTAAATTGATGCGCGGAGGGACGCGATTACGCTCCAACAGGAATTTAAATTTGTCAAGAATGGGAGGTAGAAGGGTGCGCGGTGGACGCTGAGACTCACCAACAGGAAATTAAATTGATGCGCGGAGGGACGCGATTACGCTCCAACAGGAATTTAAATTTGTCAAGAAGGGGAGATAGAAGGGTACGCGGTGGACGCTGAGACTCACCAACAGGAATTTAAATTGATTCTTCTGATCTGTCAAGAAGGGGAGATAGAAGGGTGCGCGGTGGACGCTGAGACTCACCAACAGGAATTTAAATTGATGCGCGGAGGCACGCGATTACGCCCTTCCAACAGGAATTTAAAATGGGATTCAAGAAGGGGAGATAGAAGGCGTGCCGCGGTGGACGCTGAGACTTCACCAACAGTAATTTAAATTGGATCTTCTTGATTGGATTGATTTTTTTTTTTTTTTTTTTTTTTTTAAAAACAGATTGGTGGGATTGACCCGAGCCCAATTAAATAAAAAATGGTCAGTGGGATACAAGCCAAACCTGCCTGATGATAAAAGACACGTTAGTGGGTTGGACCCGATGCTAACGGATGTAAAAGACAACACACGTTAGTGAGATATACTCGATACTAACAGTGATCAAAGACACGTTAGTGGGTTGGACCCGATGCTAACGGATATGAAAAGCAAAACACACGCTAGTGAGTCAATACTCGATGCTAACGGTGATCAAAGACACGTTAGTGGGTTGACCCGATGCTAACGGATATGAAAAAGCAAAACACACGCTAGTGAGTCAATACTCGATGCTAACGGTGATCAAAGACACGTTAGTGGGTTGAACCCGATGCTAACGGATATGAAAAAACAAAACACACGCTAGTGAGTCAATACTCGATGCTAACGGTGATAAAAGACATGACACACGTTATTGCATGAAAAAGTTCTTGAATACTTACCTGAAAAATCATTTCAGAAATTGACTCAATTTGAATCAATTTTTTGTACAACCAATCATCTGTTTTGCATTTTGACCTTGTTGCTCAAGTTGGTGGATTTGTAATCTTCTTCTTTTTCTTTTTTTTTTTTCTCTTTTTTTTTTTTTTTTTTTTGTTTTGTTTTGTTTTTGAAAAGATCAAAAAGTGACGGATTTTAAAACTTGAAAAAATACCAATGACAACTCTCCTTTCAAAGAGATTTGAGAGGTACATACATTATGTCACTGTCCTCTCGCATTAAAAGACTTTTTTTTTTCTTTCTTCTTTTTTCTTTTTTTTCTTTTTCACCAAAGCCGATTTAAAATGCATTACCAAAATTGGAGATCACTCCTTTTTGCTATTTGCTCCAGCGTAAATCATGTTTAACAAAGACCACATTTTTCATACTTTCGAAAAGGCAGAAAAAGTGATCACATAATGCCACCACCCATGTGATCCTTTGTGATTCCTTTGGCCCTGAGAACCATGCAAGCATGATTTTTTTATGTCAAAACTGCTCCCCAAGAGTTGTGCTGCAACTTGTGTTGAATCTTCTCAGTTTTTTAGCATCAGTCAGTCATACTTCCCTTTGTATCACAAATCAACTCTTTCTAATGACCAGATTTGAAGGAATGTCCGTTTCAAGTTTCAACACTCTGCTCTTCGTTCATGATTCTCTTGTGCTCCAAAACCTTACATTGATGACCTTAGCATTTCGGATTTTTCCTAAGGTCACCCCCATTTTCTTTTCCTTTTTCTATTTCTTCTTCTTTTTTTTCTTTTTTTCATTTTTTCATTTTTTTTCTTTTTGAAAAAAACACCCATTCGGGTTTTCACTCAATGAACAAATTTTGTCAACAACCTTTATCAACTCAAGAATATGTTTTAAGAAATAATGGCATCAGTGCGACAATCCTTCCCATGCAAAATTGGTGAAGGTGTATTGACATCATTTGCCATTTGATTGAGTGATTTTTGTTAGAGATACTACTAAGGCGGAGGTCGGGACTTCATGATTTTTTATGATGGGGTCAGGTGGGGTGTGGAAGAAATGTGAAGGCTTGAGAGCAAAATCCTCAAAGAGGTTTCAAAAACCCTAAGATCATGTTCTATCAATATTTGCCCCAGTATGAGGGTATTAAAACTGAAAAAATTGCCCCAGTTTGGCTTTTGAATCTATTTTCCTTTTCATTTTCCTTCTCTTTTTTTTTATGACAAATAGGAGATAAAATTTGCCCTGGTGTGGGATTTGCAATCTTTAGGGGGCTATCAAAAAGAATTATTAAGTTATTTTGAAGGTTCAAAGGGAAAAATCAAGGGTAAGATATTCAAAGAGAAAAGAAGAAGGTTCGCCTTTAATCCACCCTAGATGGTATCTCAAAAAGAAAAATCATCTAATCAGATTAAAGAATTTCTTACACATGTCTGAATTGATTGGCAGAGGAAAAACCTGTCCATCCAGTTCTGTGAGAATGGGTGTTCCTCCGGATAGCACTCTTTGAACAATAAATGGCCCTTGTCAAGTTGGAGCAAACTTTTCTTTAACCTCCTCTTGAATCGGAAGAATTTACTTCAAAACCTTATCCCTCACTTCAAATAAGCGAGATTTGTCTTTCTTGTCATAACTAACGAACCATCCTTTGATGATAGCATTGTCCATGACAAACATTCAACTTCTTTTTCATCAATTAGAGACAGCAACTCATTGTGCTCCTTAATCCATTCGATTTCTTCTGCCTGAGCCTTTGTCAAAATGTGCAAGGACGGAATCTTGGTTTTGGCATGTATTACCATTTCCATTACAGCATAAGAGGGCAAGGTGTTACCCCAACTTAGAAATGTAATCTCCAATGAAATGCTCCCAGAGTTCAATTGCAAAATTTGCAAAATCGAAGGGAAAACTCTCTTTTTCTTTTTCTTTTTTTCAATCCCTTTTTTTCTTTTTCTCTCTTTTTTCATTTTTTCCCTTTTTTTTTATTTTTTTCCTCCTTTTTTTTTACTATTCTCTCCTCTCTTTTTTTTCTCATTCCCTTTCTTATTTCTCTATTCTTTTTCTTTCTTTTTTTTCTTTTCTTTCTTTATTCCCATTTTTTCTCTTTCTCTTCTCTTTTTTTTTTTTTTCAAGTTGGCTGCTGAAGTATGTACTCCTTTTGAGCAAATGGCCGATCCTCCACTTTACAATGTAGCATCATTGCTCCATTTTTATTCGTGATTAATCTCCAAATTTGCAAGTTTTGAATTGCACTTTTTCTTCGATCTCAACCATAAACACCTGCATAAGGGGAATTTTTCAAAGCACTTGAATTTTTCAATTTTTTACTTTTTTTTTCGTTTATTTTTTTTTTGAGCAATGAAGTAACAATTAAGATTCATGCAAAGTATTGACTTATCAAGATTTTTAAAAATATATACTTGATCTTGGACATACCCTACAAATGTATTATAAAACTTTTGCCTCAATTTGAACTTATTTGGTGAAGTCTCACAGATATTACAAAAAATTTTGCCCCAATTTGGGCTTATTTTAGTTGCAAAATAATCACATGCAATGTGAATAAAAACTATATTGGTCAAATGAAAAAATTAAATGTCATATCCAAACTCATATAGAAGATTCCATGCTAAATCTCTCAAAATAGGACCAAATTGCATAAGATCTCTTCCTCATTTTGGGATCGGTGTTGAGGGAAAAGGGGTCCCTTTCTTGTTAGTTCATCTTTTAGAACCAACCAAATGGGTATTATTCATGATTTTGAGGTGACTCAGGGGAATGGTATGTCAGGATTTGTCTTTTTTTTTTTTTTTTTTTTTTTTTGTGCCCAAATTATATCCAACACATTCAATATCACATCTTGATGAAAGCAAATAACTTATCACTCTTATTTTTTGAGAAAACTCAGTCAACATATAAGCTGTATAGGCTTGTAACATATGGGTAGAAACGATAGCTAAACATATGAAAACAGGTTATGGCCTTATGATCATGAGTGATTGGTAGATTCCTTAGAGACAATATTTTCACTTCAAATTGTCATGAAAAATAAGTCAACAATGGACTTTATGAGCTTGTAATGTGGCTTGACAACGATAGCTAAAAAAATAGAATTTTCAAGGACAATGCACTTAAGATCGCACTTCTTCCCAAAATTTGCCCCAGTTTTGAATTTAAAATCCGGGACCCCATTGACTCCTTCTTTCTTTCTTTTTTTTTTCTTCTTTTTTTTTATCAATCCTCCTTTTTCTTTTAATCCACTAAGGGAATGCCGCATTGGATGTCTTTGTATTTTTCATTTCTTTTTTTTTTTTTCACTTTCATCAATTTTCATTTTTTCACAATTTTCTTTTCTCTCTCTTTTTTTTTTTTTTTACCAATACTGATATCCCAATGTCAATGATAAAATTGAAAACTCCCTAATTTGGAGTATATATGGCCCCTCTTTCTTTTCAACAGTGAAGACCAAAATATCAATGGTAGAGTCAAATTCCCCCAACTTGTAATTTTTCTCTTGCAAAAAATTTTGAGCATTTTTGCCATTTTTTTTTTCAATTCTCAAATCTCCTTCCCCAGTGGAGTCGCCAAGTTGGCTGCTGAAGTATGTACTCCTTTTGAGCAAATGGCCGATCCTCCACTTTACAATGTAGCATCATTGCTCCATTTTTATTCGTGATTAATCTCCAAATTTGCAAGTTTTGAATTGCACTTTTTCCTCGATCTCAACCATAAACACCTACATAAGGGGAATTTTTCAAAGCACTTGAATTTTTCAATTTTTTACCTTTTTTGTTTATTTTTTTTTTGAGCAATGAAGTAACAATTAAAATTCATGCAAAGTATTGACTTATCAAGATTTTAAAAAATATATACTTGATCTTGGACATACCCTACAAATGTATTATAAAACTTTTGCCTCAATTTGAACTTATTTGGTGAAGTCTCACAAATATATTACAAAAAATTTACCCCAATTTGGGCTTATTTTAGTTGCAAAATAATCACATACAATGTGAATAGAAACTACATTTTTCAAATGAAAAAATTAAATGTCATATCCAAACTCATGTAGAAGATTTCATGATAACTCCCTCAAAATAAGACCAAATTGTAAAAGATCTCTTCCTCATTTTGGGATCGGTGTTGAGGGAAAAGGATCACTTTTCTTATGAGCTCATCTTTTAGGACCAATCAAATGGATATTATTCAGGATTTTGAGATGGCCCAGGGGAATGGTATGTCAGGGTTTTTTTTTTTTTTTTTTTTTTTTTTTCAAATTGTATCTAGCACATTCAATATCACATCTTGGTGAAAGCAAATAGTTTATCACTCTTATTTCTTGAGAAAATTCAGTCAACATATAAGCTGTATAGGCTTGTATATATATGGATAGAAACGATAGTTAAACATATGAAAACAGGTTATGGCCTCATGATCATGAGTGGTTGGTAGATTCCTTAGAGACAAAATTTTCACTTCAAATTGTCATGAAAGATAAGTCAGCAATGGACTTTATGAGCTTGTAATGTAGTTTAACAACGATAGCTAAAAAAAAAAAAAAACTTGCAAGGACAATGCACTTAAGATCGCCTTCTTTCCCAAAAATTGCCCCAATTTTGTATTTAAAATCCGGGACCCCCTTTTGACTCCCTTTTTCTTATCAATCCTCTTTTTTCTTCAACAATCACTAAGGGGAATGCAGCATTAGATGTCTTCGCATTTTTCTTTTTTTCTTTCATCATTTTTCATTTTTTTCACAATTTTCTTTTCTCTCTCTCTCTTTTTTTTTTTTTTCTTTTTTTTACCAATACTGATATCCAATGTCAATGATAAATTGAAAACTCCCTAATTTGGAGTATATATGGCCCCTCTTTTTTTCGATATTGAATACCAAAATATCAATGGTAGAGTCAGAATCCCCCAACTTGTAATTCTTTCTTCTTCTTCTTTTTTCACTCGTTTTCTTTATTTGATGTCCCTTTCAAAAATTTTGATCATCTTTGCCATTTTTTTTCAATTCTCAAATCTCCTTCCCCAGTGTGGGGGTACAATCATAAGTGCTTTTGAAACGAACCACCAATTTAGGTTCAAATGAGGATGCAAAGGATAAGAGTGTTTAGATGATAGAAACGATGGCCAAAGCATCATTCTTATTTCTCATGACAACTAAAGTAAAGAATAACCCGTTGGAAAAACCCATTTCCATTTGACATTCGAAAATTTTTCCGTGGAGGGTCATGATCATTGAGGCTTTTATTTGAAACGAAACTCTAGTTTTTGAAGTCTGAAATGGGGAAATAAATGATAAAATCTGTATAGATAGAGAGACGAAAGCCTAAAGTATCATTCCAAATTTTCAAAATAAAATAAGAAGTAATGTGCATTTTTACTTTCACTTAGATGTGAATTGAATCTGGTTAGACACACCGGACATTTTCACGGAAAAAATTATCTCACTTTGAAACTAGTCAGCCAATGCGACTGATCTTGGAGGTTCAATAAAAGTGGACAAAAAAATGAAAATGAAAAGTGTTGGGGTTGATCTTTTATGACAAGCTATCAAATTTGAATGACCCCTTTTATTTCCGACTATTCTCATTGAATAGTTTAGGCCACAAATCTAGTGTATGCAAAGAATTTTGAGAATTTGACATGCACTCATGAATTTCGAACAAGAGGTCGAAAAATTTCAATTTAGCCTTATTCCTTAAAATCTATCATGAAATCTCTCAATGAGCAAATAAAGAATGAATATATACAAAACAATAATTGTCTAAATAAAAACTTTATTATTCAAATGTTTGAAAATTTCTCAAATGTGATACATGTGAGAAAAATAAAAATCTCTAAAGAATACACTTTCAAATATATACACACTTTCTCTTTCTATCTTTTGAGACAAAATGGATTAGGAACAATGAATCAAGAGATTTTTGAGATGCTTTACACTAGCATTTTCAAATGGATTTTTCATTCTTTTTTTTTCATTTTTTTTTCACATTGTAGGATCTGCCCAAGAATCAAGTAACATTTGTAATTTTTCAAAATTTATTAGATCCAAAAATATTATCAGATATAGGAAAAATATTTTTTTACCTTGTTAAAACAACTTTTATAAATGCAGGGGAGGGGGAAAAAATAAAAGCAAAATACCCAGAGTTAGTAAGCAAAACTGCAAAATCGGTATGCATGTCCTATGGGGGAACCCTTTTATGCCAAGGGTTGGCCTAGTATGAAAAATGCAATCCTCTGGGATAGGCACCATACAATACCTGATGGATCCGATCGACTTATTGAGATTCAATGAAAAGACAATTTTGAAAAGACTGGATAATTGGAGTGACAAGAGACAATTTGTCCTAACAAAATGAGGACAAAGTCCGAATGAATTGACTGCTTTGATTGACACATAAAATGATATCAAAATCAATTTAGTGTATAAAACTTACTTTTGAAAGGATTGAAATGTCTCGACTAATTTCTTCGGTGAACCATAGATCGAAACTTTAAAAGAGAATAAATAGGTTAAATGAATCGAATGAAATTGATGGTTAGTTCAAAAATTGACTGGATTATCCTGAAAGTGAATAAAACTGATCCAATGGATTGGATGAAATTGAAAATTTATTCAAAAATAAAAAATAAATAAATAAAATTGATTAAAAGAATAATGAATTGAATGAAATTGATGATTAACTCAAAATTGATTGTATTGTCCTAGAAATGTATAAATTGATCAAATGGATTGGATAGAATTGACAGTTTATTCAAAAATCGACTGGATCACTGACCAAATGAACAGAATGAAATTGATGATTTATCTAAAATGAAATTGAATGAAAATGAAATTAAAAATGAGCAAAATTGTAAGGATCGAATGATCTATGAAAAAATCGATTCAATCATCTTAGATGTAAAAATGGAATGAATGAAATTGATGATTTATCAAAATCGATGGAATTGTCAGCTCATTGATAGTTTCAAAAAATTCATTGTGATTCATTAGTCTATGAGCCTTCGAAAATCAAGATTCGACCTTAACATACTTATCATCTCAACAATGAGGAAGTTGTGAATTTCTTCAACTTAATGTCCGTTACACAAGGAATTTTTACCAATTTTGATAAAATGGCCAAAAAGTGATTATTAAAGGCTCATATTCTAATGCGTAAAAACTGTTCCATCATTCTCAATGCCGTCACACGGAAGGGATCGAATCCTACCTTACCTTGTGCACTACCCCTTTGGATGGTACAAAAAATATAAACGTGTAAGTCTCATTGGATTACATATCCGAGACACAAAGCGGCTTATTCCTAACGCGGGATCCCCTATGCGGCATTCCCTCTAAAGTTAATGTATGATGCCAGTTTATTAAAGCGATTAAATATGCAATGAAATAATTGACATATGATCTAAAAGTACCCCATTTAAATGCCGGGGTAAGCCTAAAATGAAATGTATTCATGCTGCAAATGCGAAACATTGAATTTAAACGTGTCACATCAAATAGGGTAGGCTCCTAGAGAGTACCATGCCAGGACTCTTATTTTCTAGGACTTATGAATGCAATGAAGACACAAAAACCAAGAAAAGTTAGTTTAGACAGATAAATACACATAACACATTGTAGCAACGAAATCAACACAAGGAAATAAAGCAATAAAAAGAGGAAAGGGATTGGACCCCTCCCCTCGTGAATAGTGTCCCTAATAGGGTAAGGTCGACTCTACCCTAGGCAAGCTAAAATGGATGCATGAGGTTAGGGTTCACTAATGCATCTAGACTCGATAGGTTTTAGGTCCCCGAGCCTTCAGACTTGGAAACCAAGGGTCATCACTCCCAAGGTTCCTTGTCGGTGGCTCGAGCGATTCCCCAGACGTTGCTACGCACACGTCGTGTTACGGCTACCCGTCTGGGCGAATCTAAAAAGAATCCTCAACCTTCGACTAAAAACTAATAGGTCATCAACCTAAAGTTTAAAGCGGAAGATCGAGTGACCCCTCGGATCATGCTACGCACACGTCGTGATACGATCACATGTCCAAGTGGGTCGCCTAAAATCCTAATAGGGTGGAGTGGCGTGACAAGCCACTAAAAGAAAAATAAATAAGGAATAAAAAATAAAACGTATGCACGTATGCCAGTGCTCATTTTGGAGGGGAGGGATCGAGAACCAATGCGAAGCTCTAGGGTAAAATTCCCCACCCCCAAATGCAAAGCGCGATACATATAAGTAAATAAATAAAAGTAAATAAATAAATCATTCATCACATATACGAGGAACGATAAACGAATACGAGGGTGAAATGCAAAATATCCTAAAAGAGAAAAATGCAACCTAAAACATCCAAATATGATAAATATAAGGGTTAAAAAGAGAAAAGACGACTAAACCAAGTGCTTGGACTCTCTAACCTCCCCAGTGGAGTCGCCAAGTTGTCGCGCCCCATTTTTTCGCGATGGAAAAGAAAGTGTTTATAAAAAGGATGTGATTTATTAATAATAAATGAAAAAGGACCTAGAATGGGACTTAAAAGAATGCGACAATTTGGGTCCAAAATTTAGTCTAAAAGGGTTTTTAAGAAAAAATAGGAGTCGCCACTTGGTATGGAGTTTTGGTGTACCAAGTCACCTAAAAAAATAAAGTAAAACAAAATGAAACCCTTTTTGACAACTCCAGGTCTTTGAAAACAAGAGAAAATGGATTCGGGAGTCACGGTTGAAGAAAGGGAAGGCAAAGGTTCGATTAACTCAAACCTAAGGCACCCTTTCAACCTAGTCTAAGCTAGTTGCGAGGTTTAGTCAAAATTTTCCTAATCTAACCTTTAATTTTATCACATTTTGGAGGTTTTCTACATGGATGCAAATCTTAAATTTATAAAAATACCGAAAGGAACAAAATGTTCATTCAAGGATTTAATTGAACCAATCGCATTAATTGCGAAGGCCAAAATGATTCCTTGAAAGTGTCACGAGTATGCAAATGATGAAATAAAAATAAAAAAAGAAATTAAATTATATACATATATATATGTGATCAAAGAAAAAGAGAATGCAACATAAAGGGTACGGGAGACAAAAACTCGTGACTTAGTTTTCTTATACAAGGATTAATGGGGTATTTGAACTAAAAAGTTATAATCACCCATTTCCCATGTTTGAAAAATAATTATCCTAACATGAACAAGCAAATGAACTAGCTTAAATGAGATGCAATTCTAAATGACATGATTAGTACCTATAGAGGGTAAGGGATAATATAATAGGAAATATCATGCAAATGAGAAAAGATCCTAAAAATGAAAATATGCATGAAAATGTAGTGAATAGCACACAAAGATGAATCTAGCGCAAGATAACCTAAAGGGTCTAGCGTTGGACTAACCCATTTCTAAAAATCCTTACTAGCGTTGGACTAGCAAGTAAGCGGAGGGAGAAACCACAACTAGCGTTGGACTAGTGTGGTGACGCCATGCATTGGCAATTCATAGTGAAGCAAATAAAGTATAAATTAAAACAAATAAACACATAAGAGCACGTAACACATAACACGTAAGCATAATATCTAGATGCCAAAATCCTAAGAAAAGCGGATAAAACACATAACACATAAGCCACATAAACACGCAACCTATCTATTACATCGGGGAGCGCCTAACTACAATTTAGGAGGGAAAAATATAATAAAACAAATCAAATTATCTTATCTATTACATTTTTGAGGTATTTAAATGCCTCTCGAATCATTAAAAAAAATTAACTAAAACATATATAAGAAAATTTGAATGAATATTTAAATCAAATAAATAAAGCATATAAAAATATATAAACACATAGGAACACATAGGAGCACATAAGAGCACGTAATTGACATTGAAATAATAAAATAGGAGTACCTCCCGTTTGAAGTGGTGACTAAGTGGAGTCAAATTATCCTATTTATACTCACAATGAACAAAAGAATCATGGCACCAATTTAATTGAAAAAATAATAATAATAAAAGTACTAAATTCACACTAATATGTCAAACGTAAATAAATTTAAGAATATTTAAAAATTACAAGTTAAACATACTCAAAAGTAACATAATTAGCTATTAAAGAAAAGAAACAATCATAATAAAGAGAGTCAAAATTCATCAGGGACCGAATTGCAAAAATTGAAAACTTTTGGGGGACAAAAATTATATTTTTCAAAGCTCAGGGGTCAAAATTAAATGAAAGATAAAATTTAGGGACCAAAATTCAATTAATTTAAGGACCTAGGTGAAAGGAATTTAAAATGTTCTGGGCCACAATAAAACTACTCCAAAGATCAGGGGCCAAAGTGCAAATCGTAACCAGATCTGGGCAAGAAAAAGGGCATCGGGCTACTCTTTTTATTTTATTTGGGCCAAACCTACCTAAGTCCAACTGAAAACCCAAGCTAAAACACACAGGCCAGCCCGTCTTTTTATCCCTCAAACCCAGCCAAAAAACACATGGGCTCCAAGCTCCTAGCCTAACTGAAACCCAAAAGAAAACATAAACCAAAGCCCATTTCCAAAACCCAACCAAAACTAACTCTTGGCCCATCAGAAAAATAAACATCAGCCCAATCCCCTTTTTTCTTCTTCTTTTCTTTTCTTTCTTTTCTTTCTCCTTCTCCCCTTCCGTTTCCTCTTCTTCTTGTTCGGCCAGCTGAAGAAAACTTCAGCTGGTGGCCATGGAGGCTGCCGGTGGCGCCGCCGCCGCCGACCGCCGCCGACGGTGACCTCTCCGGTCACCAAAAATCCTCAAAATACACCCCCTCACTCGATTTTTCGCGTAGATTCCATTTTTGGGCTTAGTTTTAACAAAAAAGGACTCGAAAGTGGCCAAAATGACAAGAAATCAATTCAGTTTTTATTTTTTTAAAACCCTCAAATCTTCACCAAAAATCATAAAAATTATGCCAAAACCCTCCTTATAACTTCCACAATACAACTATAATCTTAGTTTGACAAGTAAACAACAACAAAAGGATGCATTAAATCAAAACAGCCCCAAAAATGAAGAAAATTATTCTAATGCCTTTAAAGCTCAAAACTCCAAAAAATTTAGATAAACACACATTTCCAGGCCTGGTGCTAGCTAACGGTCATCCATTTTGACAACAACATACACAATATTCAGCTTCTTAATCCGTTGTTCCATTTCGGCATTTTATCAAGCATTTGGCATGCATTCACAGTACCGTTTCTTTTTTCCTAATTTAGTTCAGTGACCCATCCCAAAATTTCATCCATACAACACCAACAAAAACCAGCAAAAATAAGCAATAAAAAAAGATAACCACACATACATTCAATCTAGTTAATTAAAAAAAGAAAAGCTGGAAAAAAGGGAGATAAATACCTCAATGAAGAGTTTGGTCCTTTTGCCAAGATTTTTGATGAAATTGCCAAGCTCCAATCCAACCGATTGCTGCCTTGTTGTGTGCAAATGTGTTGGAAAAAATTTGGGAGAGAGGAGAGCCGAGAGGGAGAGAGGAGTTTTTCTCTTTTTTTTTCTTTCTTCTTTTCGGTCCAGCCCAGAGAGAGAGCCGAGAGGGATGGAGATTTTCTTTCTTCTTTTGGCTTCTCTGTTTTTTTTTCGTGTGTGTGTCTCTAGAGCCAAAATAGAGCCGAGAGATGTCTTGTAGCCAAAATGGAGCTTGTGTGCTGAATCTTCCAAAATGATGATTTCTCAATTAATGGAAAGACTAGTCCATGGCCATTGAGTGTGAAATGGGTTAATAGTTAATTTGGTGAAACAAAATGATCAAAATGATTTTTTGATTTTTGATTTTTTTATTTTTTGTTTTGTTTTGTTTTGTTGTTTTTTTTTCTTTTCTTAAAGCAAACCTGCAAAAATGAGAAAATGCACATTAAAATGCAAGAAAATAAATAACTTATTAAATAGAAAAATCCTGAGAAAATATTAAAAATTGACAAAAATTTGGTGTCTACAGTGACTATATGGGTCGGTTATTTGTGAAGACAAGTTAGGGTGAGAGAATGATTTGAAGGTGGTTAAATTTATGTATAATTGTTTCGCCTTTATTGAGTATTATGAGTATTGAGTGCATTTTGAAGAATTGCATTGTGATTAATAGTCGAATTGTGAGAAGTGAATGTGAGAAAACATATTTTCGAGTTGGCACTTGAATTGTTGGTTGTGTGGTTTATTGTATTGCTTGAGAACAAGCAATAATTCAAGTGTGGGGGAGTTTGATAAGTGAATATTTTGTATATATTTTTGTATAGTTTTGCACAAGCTTTTGTCATATTTTTAACGGATCATAGTCGTACTTAAGCTCTTTTTGGTACAAATTGTTTCAAGTGTTGTTTAGTGATCGGAACTTGCAAAATGAGTAGATTAATGCATAAACATGTGATATTTTGTAGGTTATCGGGGCATGAAACACTTACATATTATAAAGAAGAGGCAAGATGCTAGTTGGAGGGCAACGGACAAGTGAAACAAGGAGCGAAGATTGAATGAAAGAGAGAAGAATTTGAAGATGGAAACAGGGGAGATGGATCCGAGCTCGGATCCAGTCTCGTTCCATATGATCCGATCCCTCGTTTAGACTTCTGGAGCAGTGGATCCGAGGGCCAGGCGATCCGAGCTCGGATCGATCTGAAGAAGGCCTCGGATCCTGCATGAAGAACGGTGAAGAAAATGCTGAAGGCACGGATCCGAGCTCGGATCATATTTTTACTCCTCGGATCTAGGCCTCGGATCTTTCTCTCTCCTCTGCAACTTGCAGAACAACTTATGTTCATTTCACACTTACTTTTTGACTCATGTTTCACACAAAATTTCGGCTGGAAGCTGGCAAACCTCTTGTACACTTGAAGAAGCAAGATGTGATGATTTCAAAGAGGGGCAAATTTGGAAGAAAAAGGAAAAAAAAAAACATTATTAGAGAGAAGTAGAACATAGTAGGGATATATATATATCAGATTTTAACATTAGAACTAGGAAGTTAGTCTTGTCTTGTTCTCTCTAGCTAGTAACTTTTGTGGAGAACAATTGGAGACTTCATTGTACCCATTTTGTTGAAGAAATTGAAGATCATTGGGAGTTTCTTCATTAACCTTGGCTAAGCTTTCTCTAATTTATCTTTTACTTGTGATTCATGATGTGTTCATGCAATGAAACTTTGTGTTTTCTTGTTATATCTTACATGAGTAGCTAAATTTCTAGATCTAGGGAGTAGATGAAGCTTGTAGCTACTTGATATGAAGTGGATATGATTTACACTTATTACATCTTGTATTAACTTGTCTACTTGTGCATGCTTAGCCCTTGTTGTTGCTTAATCACCAATAACAAGCTCTTAGTTGTTATTATTCAATGAAAATTGGTAATAATGATGGAACAACATGAGTAGAGCTTAAGTAGCAGACTCATGAGAATAGAGGTACACTTAAGTGGATTAAACTTACATTTCATGAAGGAAACAAGAGTAGGACTAGTTATTCACCATGAGAATAGGGAAAACTAGACTATTCTAGGCCATTTCATCATAAGAATGAGATTTGGTAATATTGGAAATGAATCCCTAGTTAAACAAGGGTTGTAACAAGAGGTAAATCTATTCATTTGTGTTGTTTATGCCATAAGTGGAATCTACATCCCTAGACTCAAGTATTTAGTGAATTTTCTCAATTTGTTATCTTGCAATTGTCTAGTTAAGACTTGTAGGAAGTAGTAGTTATAGATTCTCTTGCGTTAATTATTAGTTAGTCTAAATAATAGAGTAAGTGAAGGACCTAGTACTTGTTTAAATTGCTCCTCGTGGGATCGACCTGATACATGCCCTAAACTACGAATTTGACCTGTATACTTGCAGTCAAACGGGTATAATTCGAAATTAAACTTGCACTTATACTAAAAGTCCGTCAAAGTGTTTTTAATAACATCTCTCTGGAATTTTGCACAATTAGGTGCCCATAGTTGACGATCCAGGAAATTGAAATGTCATTTGGGAGTGTATGTTCATCTCATTTATTTGAAGCATATAAATGGCTTGCCTTGCTCTACTTTGCTCGATTAATATGGTTTTCTTTTTACCAGTACTTCGAAATTAGAACCAGACCAATTGGTTCAATTGCTTGAACTCAGAACCCTTTATTCCCTTAGATGTTCAGTTCGAGTTTACTGAAAAAAAAATCAATTTTTTCTTCTTTTTTGTTGCATTCTCTCCTTCTCTTTTATGATCTTTTAAGTTTATTAATTTCTTTGCCTTGAGTTTGGTACTCAAAAATTTTCACCATAATAAGTTCTTTTTGAGCTGTGGATAAATTCAACAACAATAAATGCTCTCATAAATTTCTTCCAAATTTGATTACAGTCTTGATTTTTATATTTTGCCAAATAAGGTTTATGGATTTAGTTCTAAACCTGTCATTTTTTAAGGCAAAAAAATTAATTTAAGGCTAAATGCATAACGTGCATTTTAATTAATTAAACTAGAATAAAACATCTAAACATAGATAAGTAGAAAAAACCAATAAGAATGAGATAATTAGTTCCAAAGCTTCTATTGGAAAAGCCACCAACCAATGCTTTCGCGTCCCATTATATCACATTCGATAACAATCAAAAGTAATTAAGAGAAAAATAAAAAATGAAAGGAAAATATAAAAATAAAAATACAATAATTAAACGCACCTATGCCCTGTACGGGTGACATCATTTCCAAAAAGGAAAAATAAAATTAATTACAGCTTAAATTGACAAATGACAAACTAATTAAACTAATAGCCAACTAGTTAACTGCTAAGGACCTAATTGAAAACATCGAGGCAAAGTTTTGGGGTCGAATTAGTAATTACAAAATTTCGGATGCAGAAATTAAAAGTGAAAGAAACTAAGGGGGCTATTGCTGGAATTTCAAAAACTGAGTCATCTTCCCCACGGGAAACTCCTGCCCGCTGCAGCACTGGTTCCTTCTTCACTAACGAAGTTGCCGGAAGCTGGAAATCATCAACTCTGGCCAGCGTTAGACCGGCTGGAATTTTCCCTCTCTCCCCCATGCACAAACACACAACACACACACACACTGAAATTCTTACAAAAAAGCAGCAAAATAGGAAAGGGAAAAAAGGAACAAAAGCTGGCAAAAAATTGGGGATGACTTGGTCGAATCGCCCGTTTCACTTCGTCTTAGAGACAACTAGGTCTGAGTCGATCAAGTTTTTCTCCGAGTTCTCAGCGATTCTTTGATCTCCAATGTTACGTGGAACAGTCGCGGAGCGTTGTCCTCCGTTCCGTGACGACTTGGCCAAGTCGTCTGTCTCCGACTCTTCCTAGTGTTTGAACCATAGGCCTACTACCTAGTACCGAGAACACTATCCTTTATAGTCATAGTTCTTTAACATTATTCAAAAGATGCAGTGGAATTTCAGAATATCCCTTCCAGATCTTGTTTGCTTTTCCTTCCCATAGATGTTGCATATGAGAAATTCATCGAGTAATTTTCTGCTACGTCTCTCCCATATACTTTTTTTTTGTCGAAATGGCAAGAGAATTTCATTATCTTAAGGAAAGTTACATGTACAAGCAACGGCTAAAGAGAACTATATAAAAAGTGTTCACAGACACTGAGGAAAAAGTCTTTCCTCATCAACAATAACGCCTAAGGCATCATCACTCAGTTTTCTGCTATATATCATATTTTCTTTCCTACCCAACCCAAAGGAGCACATGCAGAACAATCTCTGTAACTTAGAGATATCTTCCATCACTGTTGCCATTTTACTGTCCGCAGGTCGTTGCTGTGTTACTTGTCTCCACAACTCCTTGTTACAAAAGTTAATCCTGACTTTACTCCATTGTATTGCACTGCTTTGTACAAAATCAGTTTCAATGCTAATGCCTCATCTAGAGCTGTGTTCCCCAAAATTCTCTCTTTCAGCACCCAACCTGCCAGTGTATTACTTGCTTGTTCCCTTACTGTGACTCCAATTCCAAGAGCATAGTGCCTTTTTTCTTGGTTGTTGCTACATCCAGAATCATTGTTCCCCCAGCTTCATTGTCCTGGTTTTGTTGTTCTTGCTTTGGGACTGTTTCTTCTGTGTTCTTTCTAGCTTTCGTATATTCCACTTCCACTTGTTCCAACTATTCTTGATGTGCTCTTTCTACTATTCGTATTGGTGTGGATCCAGATGAGCTTTCAAACTCCTTTTTGTTTATATCTTTCCAAATCTGCCACAAAATGTTTGCAATCAAACCAATATGTTCCATCCCTTCTGGCATATTCCTTGCTTTTGAGATTCTGAGCCACCAATGTTTGAAATCACCCTGCTGTTCCTTAGCTCCATCCCACTGAATAGGGGTTGCCTTCCATATGTCCATCGTGTGAGGACAGTTTAACAATAGGTGCTCTATTGTTTCCTGTGCTGCTCCCCATGTTGTGCATATAGGATCCCCGACACCTGTTCTTCTACTCACTACTTCCCTCACTGGCAAAGCTCCTTGAATGCATTTCCAGATAAAGAACTTAATTTTGTGTTTGATGTTGAGCCTCCATAATGTGTTCCACATCTGTGCCATTTGTGGAGTTCCTTTTGCATAACTTGAGCCAGCTCCCTCAGGGTTGCACCTTTTTTCATTTCTCTTTTTCTTAGTCAGAAATTTGTAGCCTGAGTTAACTATATACCTCCCTCCAGCCTGTGGTTGCCAATAATAGCTGTCCTCCCTCTCTGATATGCTCAAAGGGATAGTTAGAATCCTTTCTGCATCATATATGTTGAAGTTCCTGAAAATGATGTTCCTGTTCCATCGATTATGACTTATAAGCTCCTCCACTCTTTCCAGCTCGCAGTTGTTCCATCTGCTGGTAGATGGCTTACCTGTGATTGTGTCTGGTATCCACTTATGTTCCCAAATTTTTGTACTTCTACCATTCCCTATTCCCCTGATCAGGCCTTCATTTAAGAAACTTCTTGCTCCCGTTAATCCTTGCCAAATCTAGGATGCATTCTTGGTGGTGTTGCATTGTAGAATAGACTCATTTGGAAAATATTTGGCTTTCAACACCTTGCTCACTAGAAGGTTTGGTTGGGTAAGGATCCTCCATACTTGCTTCCCTAACAGAGCTTTATTAAAGGCTTCTAGGTCCTTGAAGTCTAGTCCTCCTGCATTTTTGTTCAAAGCCATTCTATCCTAAGAAATCCAATGCATTTTGTTCTTGCCATTATTTTCTCCCCACCAAAAATTGGCCTCAATGCACTAATGTCTTTACATAATCTTCTTGGCAGCTTAAAACATGACATAAGATACGTTGGCATAGCCATTGCAACTGCCTTCAACATTACTTCTTTCCCTGCTGGACTCAAAAATTTGTTTTTCCAATTCTGAAGTCTTCTTTTTATATTTTCTCTCACAAAGCCAAAGATCTTATCCTTGTTTCTTGAAATCACCATTGGAAGTCCCAAATATTTCCCTTGCTTTGCCTCCACCATCCCTCCTAAAGCTTGGCAGACCTCTTCTTTCTGCTCACTGTTCATATTTTTACTAAAGAAAACAGTAGATTTGTCCAAGTTAATCAATTGCCCTGAAGCCTTTTCATAAATTCTCAAGACATTCATGATTTCTGTGGCTTCTTGCTTGTTAGCTTTACAAAAGATGAGAGAGTCGTCTGCAAAAAAGAGGTGAGTAAGAATTGGTCCTTGCCTACTGATTTTCAGTCCTTGGATCCTTTTTCTTTCTTCAGCTCTTCTCAGCAAATTGGAGAGACCTTCTAAGCATATTAAGAACAGATAAGGAGATAAGGGGTCTCCCTGTCGAATTCCCCTTTCTGGTGACACAAAGCCTTTTATTTCCCCATTGCAATTGAAAGAGTAGTTTACTGTCTTTAAGCAACTAGTGATCCAATTGATCCATTTAGAGCAGAAACCCATTTGTTCCATCATAGCCTTCAAAAAGTGCCACTCCATCCTATCATAAGCTTTTGCCATATTTAGCTTAATTGCCATGTATCCATCTTTCCCTTGTCTCTTGTTTTTGAGGTAATGCATGTACTCATGAGCTACAATCACATTGTATAATATCTGTCTATCTGGGATAAAAGCAGATTGAGTTTTGCTTATGCATTTGTTTAGGACAGACTTCAGACAGTTTGCTAGAATTTTAGAGATGATTTTGTAAAGCATACTGCAAAGACTAATAGGCCTATAGTTTTTCAAACAAGTTGGGTGCAAGATTTTGGGAATAAGAGAAATGACAGTATGGTTAACAGATTTAAGCATGAACCCTGAGTTAAAGAAAGCTTGGATTGCTGGGGTGACATCACACTTAATGAAGCTCCAAAACTTCTGAAAAAACAGTGGAGTCATTCCATCTTGTCCTGAAGCTTTTTTAGGATTCATAGAAAATAATGCATCCTGGATTTCATCCTCCTTTACTGCCTTGGTCAGCTTGTCATTCATCTCCTGAGTTATGAAGTGTGGGATACCATCTAGAATTTCTGACATATCACTACTCCCTCCACTTTTGAACAACTCCTTAAAGAAATCTGTGATCTCTGTCACTACCTCATCATCATTTGCTGTCCAAGAGCCGTTTCCTCTTTGCAAATTTCTTAACCTATTACTCACTCTTCTTCCCTTCACATAAGTGTGAAAATACTTAGTATTCTTGTCACCCTCCCTCAGCCAGCTAATTCTAGCTTTTTGGCTCCAGAATTTCTCTTCCTCCTTATATGCAATACTCAACTGGTTTTTAATATCAGTAAGCTCACTTCTCCTATTACCAAAACCTGAGGTCCTAATTCTCTCAAGATCTGTCTTAAGCTCAGTAATTCTACTCCTAGAGTTAGCCTGGAAATTATTCCTCCATTTCAAGAGCTCAATTCTGCAATTTCTAATCTTCTTTGTGGCTTTGAACATCTTTGTTCCTTGCTTCTCCTTATTCCAAGCTTTCTCTACCACTTGCTGTATCCCCTCTCTTTGAAGCCATCTCTTGTCAAAATAAAACCTCTTCTTTTTCCTTTCTTTCCCCTGGGCTGTGTCTAACATAAGCATTGAGTGATCAGAAGCAAAGGTATCAATGTGCTGACAACTTGCCCTCTCAAACTCTTGGAACCAATCTACACTGCAAAGACATCTATCTAATCTTTGTCTGACCTCTCCTTCATTATCCCAGTGATTACTCCACGTCCAAGGTTGTCCCTCAAACCCAATGTCAACTAAGCTATTCTGATCTATGAAGTCTCTAAAGTCCCTAAAGCTCCTCTCCTCCCTTACTACTCCTCCCCACTTTTCTTCATTAGACAAAATATCATTGAAGTCCCCCATTATCATGTATTTAGAGCTCCATAGTCTTTTTCTATCACTCAACACCCTCCATTGTTCCTTTCTAATCCTTTGGTCACAACTAGCATATACTCCAACAAACCACCATACAACCTGAGAGTCATTATCTTCTATCGTGAAGGCAGTAGTGAGCACCTCCAGAATTTGTGTTTCCTTAGTCCAAAACAAAGCCATGCCACCTGCTCTATTCATAGCTTCAACAGCCACATTATTGTCCAATCTTAGACCTCTAGCTATTCTATCTATAACTGGCTTCCTGTTCTTAGTCTCACTTAAGAAAATCAGGTTTGGAGAGGAGAGGTTGTTCACCTCCCTCAAATTGGGAACTGTCAAGGGACTCCCCACCCCTTGACAGTTCCACACCAGGACTCTTATCTACCTTTGGGGGTCCCTTTAAGGAATGACCCCTCTTCCTCTCCCCTCATATCAGTAGAATATAATTCCTCCATAGGTTTAGTTTTTTTCCACTGAGCTATTTCCTGATTTG